>NW_026652283.1:65977797-66011595 GCF_009828535.3 Hylobates moloch
GTCTCAGAAAAAAAAAAAAAAAAAAAACTACTCAGCTTTCAGAATGAAGAGGGATTACCTTTCACTTGCAGGATGTGCATTTCATCTGAAAATCTTTGGATTCGTTCAGTTATTTTAACCCCCTTTTTCAGTGTGGTAAAAGGAGCTACGCTTTGAAGGGAAATAGACCTACGTTTCAGTCTTGGCTGTGTGACCTTGACCCTAAATTCCTGGCTTAGTTATCTCATCTATAAAATGGGAGTAATTGTAATCATTTCAGGATTGTTGTGAAAATCAGATGATCTAATGTCTCCAAAACATGTAGCACAGGGTTTGCACTTAGACTCTCAATAACTGTCAGTTCTAAGATTTGAACAACATACAGAGTAAGGATATCTATTACAGCAGAATTATTTATGATGGACAAGTTGGAGGCACACCAGTGTAGAAATGGAGGAGCTTGAAAAATATGTTGACTGATGAGTATTGCATAAACTCTAAGGACACACTGATTATGGTCTTAAGAGTTATCCAGAGTGAATATTCAAGGATTTTGCATACTATTTTGCCTAACAGTATTTGTTATTGAATTATCATTGAAACATTTGTCTAGATTCACCTACAAGGAGTTTATTAAATGATATGAAATGCTACAGTATTAACAGTTGGAAATCATACATTGCTGATTCTAGATTTTTGAGATTTAATTTTATCACTGACACTGTATGTCTCGACAGGTAACAAGAATGTGTTTTTAGCCAGGCGCGGTGGCTCACACCTGTAATCCCAGCACTTTGGGAGGCTGAGGTGGGTGGATCACCTGAGATCAGGAGTTCGAGACCAGCCTGACCAACATGGTGAAACCCTATCTCTACTAAAATCCAAAAATTAGCCGGGCATAGTGGCGGGTGCCTGTAATCTCAGCTACTTGGGAGGCTGAGGCGGGAGAATCACTTGAAACCAGGAGGTGGAGGTTGCAGTTAGCCAAGATCGCGCCATTGCACTCCAGCCTGGCAATAGAGTGAGACTCCATCTCAAAAAAAAAAAAAAAAAAAAAAAAAGAATGTGTTTTTATGTTTAGATATATATTTTAGTTACAGTATTGCATCTCTGACCTGTGACCCAGAATTTTGAGGCTCTCATTATCCATTTGCCTATGTGTTGTTGCTGGCATGTCATGATCTGCCTCTGTAGAGAAGGAATAGAGTTCTAGCCAAATGTGTGTCCTGGTCAAGTTCCTCAACTCACAAAAAGGATGTCAGTCCCTGCATTATCCCCCACCTGACTATAAAAATATGTGACTCCACCCTAGCCAGTTGCATAGCTGTACTCCAGTGTTTGTCAAAGAAATAACCTTGAAGTTATTTTGCCCGGTGTTATTTTTTCTTTTCTTTTCTTTTCTTTTCTTTTTTTTTTTTTTTTTTTTTGAGACAGAGTCTTGCTCTGTTCCCTAGGTTGGAGTGCAGTGGCGTGATCTGGGCTCACTGCAACCTTGGCCTCCTGGGTTCAAGCGATTCTCCTGCCTCAGCCTCCTGAGTAGCTGGGATTACAGGCGCATGCCACCATGCCCAGCTAATTTTTGTGTTTTTAGTAGAGACGGGGTTTCCCCATGTTGGCCAGGCTGGTCTCAAACTCCTGACCTCAGGTGATCCACCTGCCTTGGCCTCCCAAAGTGCTGGGATTACAGGTGTGAGCAACCACACCCGGCCCCAATGTTTTCTTAAAAGCTTAGTTAAGGAAAACAAAAAATTATCAGTGGAGGAGTGTCATTTATTTGTATTTGTGAGTTCCAAAATGGGGTGAGTCATCCCAAGGGGTACACACAATGAAACACTGGAATGTAGGAAGAAAATTATAGAACTTCTAGTAACGTTTACTGTTATTTTATCCACTTAAATTTTTCATTGCATATACATTCTGTAATACAAAAAATATATTAGTGCAGTAATTCTATATAATTTATAAATATATAAATGATTTATAAAGAGGATATATGCTCAAATTGTTTTTTACTGATAGGGCATATGTTCAAAAGGAGCTGGAAGACCACAGCTCTAAAGAGTCTAAAAACTATCCTTTGGTGAAGTTAGCCCCAAAAACAGCTATCTGAACCATATCATTTTAACGCATTGCAGCTCTCCTTTTACTGAATTACATTTTGGCTTACGTGGAAGAGCTTTTGAAAAAATAGTTCTGTGAAACTCGTTGGAGTGCTTAGTGTGCTGGTGCTGAGAATATCATTCTCAACTGAAGACTCATGGGAAAAGTTACTTTAAAGTCTAAATAAGAATAATTTTGCATTTTTCCTAGATAATTAGCTTGTTTAATTTTAAAGACCTAGAGGGTATTTCTTTTTAAATAAAAATAAACTAAATGAACCAATGTTATCAGTGTTTATAAGGAAATATCTGTATCATAAAAATTTTATATTCAATGCTAAGAGAATTGATGTTACAATAGATAAATACAGCTTAGTGCAAATATATATTGTTCTATTATATGTAAATAAAATCAAATGTGGATCAAATAATCAGTGTACATACCTACATAGTTTGAATTGCACAGTTCTTTAGCATCTCTAATAGAACTTATTTTGTTGCCACAGATTGTCAGTGAAGAATCTTAATGCTAGTCTAAGATATTAATATATGTCCATTTATATTCTTGTGTATAATATATTGTTTAAATATTTACACTAAATATACATACATTTTTTAAAGTAATAACTCTTATTTAAATAAAAGTTAAGAGATAACTAAAATAGATGTAAAATTAGAATTTCAAATACAGTTGTAAAATATTGGTGAAAAATAGAATATCTTCAAACAATCAGCTACCAAGAAAATTGAATTATTCAATATTTATTGAGGGCCTATTGTATATTAGACACTGTTCTGGCACTCAGGATAAATCAGTGGATAAAATAACAAAACCCACCCACACAGAGTTTGTATTCTCAGAAGAGTTCATTAAAAGGAATATCAGCTGGGCGCGGTGGCTCACACCTGTAATCCCAGCACTTTGGGAGGCCGAGGCGTGTGCATCACCTGAAGTCAGGAGTTCGAGACCAGCCTGGCCAACATGGTGATACCCTGTCTCTACTAAAAATACGAAATTTAGCTGGGCATGGTGGTGCACACCTGTAATCCCAGCTACTCTGGAGGGTGAGGCAGGAGAATTGCTTGAACCCGGAAGACGGAGGTTGCAGTGAGCCAAGATCGCGCCACTGCACTCAATCCAGCCTGGGCGACAGAGCAGAATATCATCCTTGATGCAGTTGTTCAACACTTAACATATTTTTTTGTGTGCTATCCTGCTTTTAAACTAATTTTAAGAAATTAAAACTGTTTATGCAGATGTGCTAAAGGAGAAGAACGCCCTAAGAAAAGCTATAAATAGTTTATCATTTCCAGGTCATGTAAAAATATTAATTTTGCTTATAACAGAGAATGAAATATGTTTAAAGTGCAGTATGGTATAGTAGAAAGAGGACTAGGATCAAAGAAACTGTGTTCTAGTCCTTGCTCTATCCAGAACTCTCCTGAGTGTAAGACAAATTACTTAACTTGTAAGTGCCTCATCTTTTTCACATATAAAAATGAGGGAGCTTGGACTTTCCTTAAAGTCTTTTCCAGCTAATAATCTATAATTTGGTATTCTCTTAGGATTTTTCTTACATTCAGAACCTTCAGGAAACTCAGATTTCATTGGGGAAAGTCATATAATTATTGTTAGATTAGGATTTAGGGATCTAGTTTTTTATCCTTGCTGGATTATTTATTTTAAACAAGTAATTTGTTTACTGGGCCTCATTTGCCTGATTTATGAGTGCCTACAGTAGATGATTTCAACAGTCTTTCTAAATCTAAAAGTAACTGATTCTTTGTACCTGAAGAAATAAGTAAATTTAAAATGTATCATCCCTACGATGCATCTTAGCTATTTTAGTCTCTTTACCTGTTCTTTACTCTGGAATTTCAAACCAAAGTGTATTTTCAGTCAACATTTTTAAAAACATTATCTACCCATGATGTTTTGGGTACTATTTTAGTGATAGCTATTTCCAAGGCATTGTGGAAAATATTAAAATTATATGGTTCTAAAATGGTAGCTTAGTCATGTTCTTAGTGTTAAATCAGAACTAGCTTTGGCACAAATAAAAATGAATGATTTTTTTGGCCGTCAGTATCCATGTCAAAGATTAACCTTTACATATTCTAAGGATTTATATCTAGTTTGTCACATGATAGCAAACAGGTGAACTTGTGTAATGTAAGGAATTAAGAGGGGTGTTAAAAAGTAACAAACCATAAAGGAGTGGCATGAAAGGGATGGGAAGAGGTAGGGAAATGTATGATTTTATGACCTCTTAGCATTCAATAAGAAACTTTATTTTTCACAGAGGGATATAGTGAATACCTCAATTCAGTATTTGTAAGTGTGTATATGTGCTTGAGAGTAAAAATTACCTATTCTGTTCCAAAAAGTAAGTCTTTACTTAGGGAGGGAATCATATATGCAATAGGTGGCCTACTTTCTGGGTAGGATTCATGTAATATTTTATTAACAGTAATCTCTCTCAAATAAGGAAATTAGGAAGTTTATGTCAGTTTCTTAATAGGTTCATTGAAGTTCAAGGCAACTAAATTTGTTAATTTGAAAATGTCTGTCTTATTATTTGCTTATGATATTCACTTGTAGAATTTCTCAAATTCTATGAAAAGTTTGAATTTAAAAACATGAGTTTCACTTTAAAAATAAGGCAATAAAACACAAAATACCTTATAGTCTGTATTTTTCATTCTTGAAAATAGTTCACAGTTTAAAATGTATAGTTTTTTTTTTCTTTTTTTGAGATGGAGTTTCGCTTTTATTGCCCAGGCTAGAGTGCAATGGTGCAATCTCAGCTCACTGCAACCTCTGCCTCCTGGGGTCTAGTGATTCTCCTGCCTCAACCTTCCCAAGCAGCTGGGATTACAGGCATGTGCCACCATGCCCAGCTAATTTTGTATTTTTAGTAGAGATGAGGTTTCTCCATGTTGGTCAGGCTGGTCTCAAACTCCCCACCTCAGGTGATCTGCCCACCTTGGCCTCCCAAACTGCTGGGATTACAGGCGTGAGCCACCACGCCTGGCCTAAATGTATAAACATTTTAAATACTTGTTTAATGTTTCTAAATTGTCAGCATTGGAGGCCTTCTTCAACATCCAGTAGTACTGTTCGAAGAAACAAGATGAAAACGTGTTAATTCTTTTTCTAAAAGAATATATGGTATGTCTGATGTGGACAATTTCCTTCATCTTGGGCTATAAATTAATGTCTTATGAAGAGATTTTTCTTCAGTATATTTTCAGCAGTTCAAGTTTTCCACCTAATCAAGTTATTTCATTTATCATAATGTATGTTAGCCAGGTATCTGTTAGTTTATACATCTTCTTATTCTAATATTAAGGTATTATAATCACTTCATGTGTCATAATTATCTATTTTTATGCTCTCCCATGAGAATAGCTGTGTCATTGTACAGAACATAAGCCTGTGTTTTCCAGGTCTAGAATGACACATGTGACATTGTATTGTCACTATTTGAGTGATACCTATTTCTAAATGCTGTGTTTTGTCAAAACTTTATGTTTAGAAATGTTGAAGTAAGTTGGAATGTTTTTTCGCTGCCGTATCCACTGTTGATCAATTGCTGTTTTCTGGAAGACAGCCTCTGTATCTGATTTATATATGTTTAAATTTACTTGTCTAGCTTTATTTGACATATTATTTACTCTTACAGAAAAAAAAGCTAAGAAATGTTAATTGAATGCTAATTAGCTAAAATGAAAGGGTTAAGTTTTCTTTAAAATTTTGTTAACCCATTGTGTGACCTTTTTTTTAACAGTTAAGAAAACACTATTTGTTTGCATTTGTAGATATTAAACTGATTTTTTTTGTCACTTGTCCACATCTTCTAGTATCTCAGAAAAATTAGCAATTTAGAAGGCCTTATGTATTGGCTACTGCTATTTTTCTGTTTAGTACATAGCAGTTGTTAAACTAAAATTAGAGCTTGTTTTCATAGTTTAAAATTATTCACTCACTAAAATACCTCTCTTAGTCCAGGTTCTAGCAACCATAATTTGATGTTTGAAGTTTTTTCAGTTCTTGTTGGGTTTGGTGGGGAAGGGCTGCTGTTAATATTGTAAAACTATTACCTGGCTCCGGGCAGTTTAGTAAATTAGTTACCAGGCAAACCTACTGAAAAGATTGACTATTCATTAACCCCAAAGGATCAACCATTTAAGCTTGTCAACCATTTAAGCTTGGAACCATAATCTAGAGGCTTTACTCAGAAAACAATTTTGGGGTGACAGAAACTTCAGCTTTCAAATAGAACAAGAGAAGTCTGCTGAAGAGTTCAAAGTAAAAATGAACACCCATTCAGCCAGAGACTAAAACAATACACGGACTGACTCTTGATTGATGAAGCAAAACTCCATGCGAGGATAAAAACTAAACTTAGTAATTGATACTGCTTATGAGCCAGAGACACTGTGTATGACAAAGAAAAGTGAACCAGGTATAATGATAGGAATCCCAGAATCTCACCCTAAATTTCCAGAGAGTTTGAAAAGACTGACTTATAGGATTAATGCATTATGGCATCAGACTCAGGGGAAGAGAGCCGTGGTCTAAGAGTAGAGTAACTAATGAGTGAAATCTAATATATCCTTGGCATAAAGGGAACCTGATGTCCCTAGAGATGAGTAAACAGCAAATTCCAGCCTTGAGGATGAAGCAGTGTCGAGGCAAATCTGGGTCAGACAGAAAGTTTGAATATCTTTGATTAGCATCTATCCTGAACATGGTGGATCCAATTCAGTTCTGTTGGCACATACCTATTATTTGTCAAGGAAGATTAAGAAAAGGACCTTATCTTCGGGTTAATGTGACAGATGCATAAATAATCATTTTAACAGAAAATGATAGAAGAATATATAGGCTGCTTTGGTAGTTAAGAGAAGGAGCATTTAGCCTAACCTGGAGTTTTTTTGTTTGTTTGTTTTTTAAGGCTTCCTTGAGGAGAGGCAACCTGAGATGAGTTTCTGATGGATAGGAGTTAGGTAAAGACTAAGCAGGATATTGAGACGGGACAGCATAAACTGAAGAGCCATAAAATAGCATGAAACTAGTTGAATGCCTAGTTTATCAGTCGCCTTAGGCCAGGATTTCTTAACCCTCTTCTTTCTGGGAGCAGCTGTCCTGTGCATTGGAGGATGTTTAACAGCCTCCCAGGCCTCTGCCCACTAGACGGCAGCAGCAGCAGCATCTGCGGCAGTTGGGGCACCACAGTTGGGGCAACTAAAAATTCCCCTGGGGGGACACTCCTGGTTGAGAACCGCTGACCTGGGCTAAGATTTAGTTAAATTAGAATTATATATTCTGAAACTCAGTGGCTTCATGTTTTCTTTTATATTCCCCTTTTTCCCTTCGTAAAAATTTCTTCAATTCCAGCCTTAACCAAAGAAGACACTAAATTATTTTCTATCTTGTAGAGAGAAAAAGATGTGGCTAGAGTTCTATGTGTGTGGTGGCTGTGCCCAGAACAATATTGCTTAGAGAACTGGATAACAGAAACTGAATATAGATAGGTTTTTCACTCAGTTGTAAGAACATCAAAATTTAGAACTCCTTGATAGTTTAAATTCTCTCACCAGCTGTTTCAGCACTGTTTTTAGATTTATTCTACAACTTAAAATACGGAAAATTCGAACGTACACAAGAAAATGTAAAAATGGTTAGATACCAGATGTATGTGAGAAAATAAAATTTAACATTATAATGGGCTGAGTAGGCCCACAAGGAACTACTCAGTTTCCACAAGGAAAGGTTTGTGGCATGATCTTCTTTCTAGTGTTTGAAGAATTATTCTAATGATACCCAGCTTCCCTGAAGAATGAGAAAATGAAACTTAGATTGCTGTAGGACTTTAGGATTAAATTAGAAAATCAGCAAACATATTTTAAAACTATTAAAAGCATAAGCCAGACTTATCAAGTATCAGGCTGATAAAAACAACTTATGATTTTAAAGTACTTTAAAAGTTATTTGTGGCCGGGCACGGTGGCTCACGCCTGTAATCCCAGCATTTTGGGAGGCTGAGGCGGGCAGGTCACGAGGTCAGGAGTTTGAGACCAGCCTGGCCAACATGGTGAAACCCTGTCTCTATTAAAGATACAAAAAAATTAGCCAGGTGTGGTGGCAGGCACCTGTAATCCCAGCTACTTGGGAGGCTAAGGCAAGAGAATCACTTGAACCCGGGAGGTGGAGGTTGCAGTGAGCTGAGATTGTGCCATTGCACTCCAGCCTGGGCAACAGAGTGAGACTCTCTAAAAAAAAAAAAAACGTTATTTGTATGTGTATATATATATATATATACATGCATATGTATATCTTTATATTATATATACACATACATATTATATATTAGGGTAATAAATATTAGTATAAACTGCTTCCAACTCTACTGGCTAACTTTCCTTTTTATTTAATATTCTACATTCTATTAGGTAGGAGGGGTACAAGTATGAATAATATTGAGCCACTAGCTTCGAGGAAGTCATAATCTTGATAGGTACATAGATTTACAAATAACTAGAGTAAAATATGTAAAATGTACTGTGGTAGATTTTTAAATGACATTGAATTAATGAATTTTGCTGTAAGAATACTGTGAATTCATTTGAGAGGGATAAAAATATCAAGGACTATGTTAAATTGTGGAAGATAGAATGTGTAGCATTGCCATCACTTAAGGCTAAAGGCAAGTAGTTTGCACTATCTGGTGATACTTTTCAAAACCTGCATACTGAGCAAAAGTTGCAGGGAAGCAACTGCCATTTTTAAATTTTTCAAATTTTGCTGCTTAATGTTAAGATTACCCAACTATTTCTTATAGTAATTCAGCCAAAATGCACAAAAATGGGGTGTTATCACTGGGTTCATTTTCACTTGGGATGAGAGTATTACTTAAGTGTAAAACTAGTATGAAAGTACATTAGAATCAAGGTTCCCTAAAATATTTTTATATGGCAGTATATTTACTGAAAAAAATTTGCATATAGTTGAACCTGTGCAGTTCAAACCTGTGTTATTCAAGGGTCGACTGTATTGTGATACTGTGGTGCCTCTCTAAATGTTAACTGAAATACAAAGTATGCAAAAAGCGTAGTAAAAGTGGTTAAAAATAGATTGATAAATCCTTTGGTTTTTAAAATTTGGTGACAGCTGTTAAAAGACATGTATAATAGGCCGGGCGCGGTGGCTCACGCTTGTAATCCCAGCACTTTGGGAGGCCGAGGCGGGCGGATCACGAGGTCAGGAGATCGAGACCACGGTGAAACCCCGTCTCTACTAAAAATACAAAAAAATTAGCCGGGCGTGGTGGCGGGCGCCTGTAGTCCCAGCTACTCAGAGAGGCTGAGGCAGGAGAATGGCGTGAACCCGGGAGGCGGAGCTTGCAGTGAGCCGAGATTGCGCCACTGCACTCCAGCCTGGGCGACAGAGCGAGACTCCGTCTCAAAAAAAAAAAAAAAAAAAAGACATGTATAATGTATTTGGTTTATTCCTGAATTTTTCTTTTCTTTTTTTTTTTCAGGTCCCAGAACAGTTTTTTTCTGGGCTCCAATTATGAAATGGGTAAGTCTTGAGTTTTTACAGAAGCTACTGAAAGACAAATTCCTTAATAGGAATTTACTAATTTGAAGTAATTTTTATAAAGGGTATACTTTAGAATATTCTTGGTATGCCTCTAGATGATTTCATAGCAAATATTCTCAGACATATCGTTTTCTATATAAAGCAACTATCTACTTTAGTTTTTCTGAACTCTTTAGATAAGAGGCCTTCTGGGAACATACTTGTTATCAAAAAACTTAAAATTGTGTGCCATATGGACATGAAATTTCATTCTAAAATTTTATTACTAAGTAAAACATTAAGCTAGTTAGAACCCCCAAGTTAACTTTTATCATTAATTTAGTATGAGAACTGAAGGTACTAACACCAAAATACAGGTGAGGAAAGTTAGTCTCAAAAAGTAGATGGATTTATTCGAATATAAATATTAGCATTTGGTAAATGAGAGAACCTAGGACTTCTGACTCCAAACCCAGTGCTTTTACTCTTCCCCAAAGTTTTCTTTCTTAAAGTTCTTACTTAGCTGAAAAGAAACATTTGTGGTGGCTGTTTGTAGCAAATCATTGATTTTATGTTGAAAGGGCCAGTTTGGGTCTATAACTCTGCTTCTCAAAGTGTCATCTCTCTGGACCTGCAGTGGCATCATTTGAGAACTTGTTAGGCCCCATCACAGACCTACTAAATCTAAAACTCTAGATGTGGAGTCCAGTGAGGTCTGTTTTCATAACCTCTTCAGATGATTCTCTGATGCCCTCTAAAGTTTGAAAACCACTGGTCTGTAGGCTTTTTTTTTTAATGTGGTAAAATACATATAAAATTTACTATCTGAACCATTTTCAAAGTGTACAGTGTTAAGTACATTTACATCATTGTTAACCAATCTCCAGAACCCTTTTTATCTTGTAAAAGTAAGACTCTGTACCCATAATTCCCCGTTCTCCTTCTCCTAGTCCCTGGCAACCACCATTCTACCTTCTGTCTCTATGAATTTCACTACTCCAAGTACCTCATGTAAATGGAATCAAAATGTATTTGTCTTTTTGTAGTTGGCGTATTTCCCCTAGCATAATGTCTACAAGGTACATTAATGTTGTCACATGTGTCAGTTTCCTTTCTTTTTAAGGCTGAATAGCATTCCATTGTATGTATTTACCACATTTTGTTTATTCTTCTATATGTTGATCGGACAATTGGTTTGCTTCCACATTTTTGCTGTTGTGAATAATGCTACCATGAACATTGATGTGCAAGTATCTGTTTAAGTCAATACTTTTAATTCTTCTTAGTATACACCCACAAGTTGAATTGCTAGATCATATGATAATTCTGCTTAATATTTTTTGTTTTCCTCAGCAACTACATTATTTTGCATTTCTACCAGCAATTCATAAGGGTTCTAATTTCCCCACGTTCTCACCAACACTTGTTACTTTTGATGGGGGAGCATTTTTGTTTTTGTTTTTATGATAGGCACCTAATGGGTGTTAGATATCTTGTTTTTATTTGCACTTCCCTAATGATTAGTCATGCTGAACATATACTTATTGTACTTATTGGTCAGTTGTGTATATTCTTTGGAGAGATATTTATTCAAGTCCTTTGTCTGTTTTTTAATTTAATCAAGTTGTTTTTTGTTGTTGTTGAGTGATGGGCTGTTGTAATTCTCTTAAATGTACTTTTAAAATGGTTGGAACAATTCAGAAACTCAGTTGTAAATTCAAGTGGTTGAGAATGTTAGAGTTGGAATTGGCTATGACTCAATCTTATGGCCTTGGGCAAGTTTAGTCTCTTTGTCATTTTGTCTCTTCAACTATAAAGTGACAAGATTAGAATATAAGTGATTCGGAAGCTGTATTTTACAGAGATCTAGGGAGCAGTTTTTTTTTTCTTTTTTCATATCTACATGTTGAGGAAAGATCCTAAAACCCCCTATACTAATGGAAGTTACATTACCATTTCCTTCTTCTCTCCCTACCTATACTTAAAATTACATAGTAATAATATATCTTTACAGTGGAATTGATTGCTGAAGTATTCAATCATTAAAAGAGTTTGAATGATTTCATCTATTCACAATAAATTTAGGGGACTCTTTGATCTCAAATTTACCACAGTTTAGGAGTTTATTGATTTTATCAATAGCTTTGGGGTTTATTTGATCTGGTTCATTACTGTTGTGAAATATTGACAGCATTATATACTCATAAATGCCTTCTTGACTATCTGTCTCTTTAAGAACATCTATTTTAAGTACATGTTGAAATCATAGTCTCCAGATGACAGCATAGCAATAGAAACTTCTGTGTTTTGTTCTCTGGTGGGGAGACTTCTTCTATTAGATACTTACCTTATGTACCTCTTACTGTGTTTTATTATCCCAGAGTATTTGATAATTAAGCTGTAGAATTCTATACATGACACATAACAGTTGCTTCTGCAAGCCACATATGTTCTATAACATTAAGACTCTCAGGCCATATGCCTTCAAACATATAACTGTAGTAGAGTCCTTTGTAACGACTTTAGTTGAAACCACATGACTAATCATAAAGGTCAAAGTGGATAATCCTAAAAACAAAATACCTATGTACCTTAAATATTTTATTTTAACTTTAAGGATATAAATATATATTCATTGACAATCAGTCTTTTTTAAAGCTAAAGCTTTTATTTGTGTATGGATTTTTGAGCTCCACATTTTCTATCCTGGATAAATTACACTACAGTACGTCCTATATAATTTCCAGCTTAGTTTTTTTAAAAAAACAATTTATTAAATCATATAAATTACATTAACAAGTAAAACTGGCATAAACAGATTGGGGACAAACATAGTGACTTGGTAAAAATACAGCTCATCTGGTGGGAGCAAAAAAGCATGAGTGCAATAGCGACAGTGTTAAAAACACAGAAGAGAAATGGCCATGTATATGCTGATGTTAAAGAAAAATGGTCTAACAGCCAAGGCTGGGCATGGTGGCTCACGCCTGTAATCCCAGCACTTTGGGGGGCTGAGGCAGGCAGATCACCTGAGGTCAGGAGTTTGAGACCAGCCTGGCCAACATGGTGAATGAAACCCCATCTCTATTAAAAATACAAAAATTAGCCAGGCATAGGGGCACGTGCCTGTAATTCCACCTACTTGGATGCTGAGGCATGAGAATTGCTTGAAACTGGGAGGCGGAGGTTGCAGTGGGCCTAGATCGCACCATTGCACTCTAACCTGGGTGACAGAGCGAGACTGTCTAAAATAAAAAAAAGATCTAACCAAAAAACTAAAATGATAACAGTTTTTCTGATATTTATACTTTTAAAAAATAATTCATTAGAAGCCCAAACCTCAGCATCACACAATATACCCATGTTAACAAACCTGCACATATAACCCAAATCTAAAATTTTATTTAATTTAAAAATAATAACACTGGCAGAAAACATCAAAGGAAGAATCTATACAAATGACCTTAACAGCTTTCAGGTATCTTCCATGCTAGTGGTTAGTGGTTCCTGACATATATAAAGAGTATATAAATTCATATGTGAAATAGGTAGACAAAAAAAAACAAAATATATATGTACGTATAATGCATACATATATATCTTATCTATATATGTACTACTGACTTTCAGATATATGAGACTGCTTAGTGTACCTAACAAAATAAAATTAGTTCAAAAAGCAGTTTTTTAATTCATTGTGCTTTTTTTGTTGTAATCTACATTTTCTTAATGAATGGATACTAAAATTATAGCTGCTAACTTACGGAAATCTCAAAAATGTTTTGTGCTTGATTTAAAGTTAAAACTATTACTCCACACTCTTGATACTTTTTTTCTTTCTATGCCTTAATGTGTAGGGGTTGGTGTGTGCTGGATTGGCTGATATGGCCAGACCTGCAGAAAAACTTAGCACAGCTCAATCTGCTGTTTTGATGGCTACAGGTAAATTAAATAAATATCTTCTGTGTTTCTTGTAGAACATAAATGATTTTTGTTTTGTTTTATATCAGTTTATTTAGTGGCTTAGTGTTTGAAATATACCCACACACAAAGGAATTAACAGTATTATGTCTGGGAAGTTATTAAGTTATGGATGGAGGAGTCACAGAAAGAATAAGTATCTGAATGGGCTTTTGTTTTTCAGGTTTTTGCCATGAACATATTTTTATAAGTGGGAAGAAAATTACAGTTAATAGTCACTTTACTCTAAAGATTCCTCTTTCATGTAAGAATTGAGTCTTTTCTGTGACACTAAGTTACAGAAACATTATTGAAAATTCAGAGTATAGCATTTCTTTGTCCTTCATCCTACATTATTGTTGTAATTACTTTACTCAATATTAAGTATTCACTGAAGTTATTGCAGCAGTATGTATGCTTTTTAAAGTAACATTTTGTTTCAACAGGGTTTATTTGGTCAAGATACTCACTTGTAATTATTCCAAAAAATTGGAGTCTGTTTGCTGTTAATTTCTTTGTGGGGGCAGCAGGAGCCTCTCAGCTCTTTCGTATTTGGAGGTAAGCCTACCAGAGATATTTTTAAAACTGTTTCAAAAGCTATGCAGATGGCACTAATTTTTTTTTTTTTTTTTTTGAGATGGGGTCTCGCTCTGTCGCCCAGGCTGGAGATGGCACTAATTTTTTTTAAAGATTCATATATAATGCTAAGACAAGAAGTACCTAAAGTAGAAATTTAACATTTCTAGAAAAGTCTAGGGGTTTACAAATAAGTTAACCAGTTAACTGGCTAAAATCAGTTAAGCAGTATGTTACCTAGTTTTTAGATTTAACTGTGCATCATTTAGATGGTTAACCATCTCACATAATCTCTTTTATTAAGACAACATATACAGTTTATGATTTATTAATTTCTTATGTAAACCTTTTATCACTTTCTATTGTATATAATAAATTGGAACTTAAGTGTATTGTTATGTAGTATTGGAAATGATATTTAGAGTGAAGTCTTTGCTTTCATTGGAAAGTGTTCCATGAGCACTAGAAATTTTTAAACTATTTACTCAGTAGTTAATATTGTCAGTGATTTATGATAATGACATTATGATCAAATATTTGAAATCAGGATCTTTTGAGAAACCTAGGAGGTATGGTTGGCTTCATGGAATAAGTTCCTTCTTGTGCTTATACTACTCTCCATTCCATTATAAGCTGTGAGGAATAGTAAATGAAGCCCAAGATTGGGTAGAAGGGAAGGAAAGACTATGGCTCTGTGGTTACTTCTTTGGATTGAGAATTGAGGAAATGGTCCTTAGCTTTAGTGAACTTAAGTGTTTACAGGCTGTTAACCCAATAGCCTGCCTGCATCACAGAAGCATATTTTACCTTAGTGGTTAGAAGTATATTTTACTTTAGTGATTATTTTAGTATATTTTACTTTACCTGTTGATACTATTCTTAGGAAAGGTGCTTTGTGAGTATAAATTTAAAAATTCTAGATGACCACATTTTACTAAATTTTATACATATGTTCACAAGTTTGTCACACTCTTGTAGAATTCCAGAATGAGAATATTTATTAAAATAATACTTTTGCACAGGAAACTATATGTCAGCTAAGCTGTTAAAAGTTTCTGGCAGGCCAGGCATGGTGGCTCACTCCTGTAATCCCAGCACTTTGGGAGGCCGAGGCAGGCAGACCACGAGGTCAGGAGATTGAGACCATCCTGGCTAACACGGTGAAACACCATCTCTACTAAAAATACAAAAAATTAGCCAGGAGTGGTGGCAGGCACTCAGGAGGCTGCAGCAGGAGAATGGCGTGAACCCCGGAGGCAGAGCTCGCAGTGAGCCAAGATCGCGCCACTACACTCCAGCCTGGGCGACAGAGCGAGACTCCATCTCAAAAAAAAAAAAAAAGTTTTTGGCAGTTGTGATCTTATTATCTGAAACAAAATCCAGATGCAAATGAACTCTTTGAATCCTTTCCCTTCTGCCTGTTTCTACCTGTAAGCCCCCTGGGAAGATTCTGTTTATAACTGTATAGCTACTTGACCACCAAGAAAGAAGAAATGGAGTATGCTTTCCGTTCTTTCCTTACCATAAATTTATCTATTATTATTGATGATTATTTTTCTTTCTGTTTTCTTTATAGATATAACCAAGAACTAAAAGCTAAAGCACACAAATAAAAGAGTTCCTGATCATCTGAACAATCTAGATGTGGACAAACCATTGGGACCTAGTATATTATTTGGTTATTGATAAAGCAAAGCTAACTGTGTGTTTGGAAGGCACTGTAACTGGTAGCTAGTGCTTGATTCAATAGAAAAATAAAGCAAACTTTTAATAACGGTCTCTCTACATGACTTAAGGAACTTATCTATGGATATTAGTAACATTTTTCTACCATTTATCCATAATAAACCATACTTGCTCATATATACCCCCTGCCTCCTTCTGTTCCAGTCAGCCAACATGTGTACATAAAAGAACACACAAATTCAAGAAGTTGGAAGATTAAATTATCTGCTTATTTAGTGTAGGATGGTCAGGTAGCTAGCTATAAGTGAAAGGAAATTTTGCTGAAGAGACTGAGAAATGGGTAGTGGAATGACTATCAAGATGACCTCAAACTATTTAAAAACGTTTTAACTTGCCATGCACAATCTTGATGATTTTTGTATAAAAGTTGTGTAAAATTCTTTTACAGCTACAGATTTTTAAATAGGATCATTGTAAAGATTAATGAGATAATGTTTTAACATAGGGCCTGGTCCATGATAAGTGTTAAATTTTTCAATTACCCTCAGTAACTGATAATGTAGCAGAAAGCACTCCATATTCAGACAGACCTGAATTTGAATCCCAGCTCTGTGACTTATATGTTGTGACTTTTTTTTTTTTTTTTGAGACAGGGTCTCGCTGTGTGGCCCAGGCTGGAGTGCAGTGGCACAATCTCGGCTCATTGCAAACCCTACCTTCTGGGCTCAACCGATCCTTCTGCCTCAGCCTCCCGAGCAGCTGGGACTACGGGCACACACCACCACACCTGGCTAATTTTTGCATTTTTGTAGAGGTAGGGTTTTGTCATGTTGCCCAGGCTGGTCTCGAACTCCTGGGCTCAGGTGATCTGCCCGCCTCGTCCTCTCAAAGTGCTGGAATACAGGCATGAGCCACCATACCCAGCCTATGCTGTGACTTTAGACAAGTTAGGAAAGTACCTAGCAGAGTACCTGGGACATAAGTAGGTTTTCTGTAAATGTTTGTGACCTTTGGCTCCGTTGTGAGGAGAGACTGAGCATACATTACTCCACACTACAAATTATTAACTGTCTATTTGATTTGGCTTTCAATGTGGAGTGCTGAGCTTTTTTTCTAAAAGTGCTAATAAAGCCAGTCCTCATTAAAAATATAGTCAGATGAGTCAGCAAAGCAAGTTATTTCAAAATTTGAAGAAATGAGACAAAACAACTTTTTGAGTAATACTATAACCTATGAAAATTTGGCAGTTAGCAATTGAAAACCTTGTACTTTATCATTTGTCCCTTAACCACGGCCTACCATCGAGGAGAAAAGATTAGAGAACTTGACATAGGCCAAAATGAAGAGGTTCTGAAGAGTCAAATTATTATTGCTTTCATTTCATAAACCACACTGTTAAATTCATTTGTGTGTTTGGCATGGGTGTGCACACATGTGTTTCCTAGGTTAAGCATTTAGGAAAAACATTATGAAATATGACATAGACACAAAAAAGTTTATTAAAAGTTTATATGTGAACTTGGTGTTTCACTTCCTTTTCATTAAAACCTCTTTTCTGTGCAGGGTCTCCTAAGCCCCTCTTGTCAGTCAAATTTGTTGTAGCATTTAGATACAATCACAGGCAGTCCTCCTTTCTTGTTTCTCAGAAGTTTCATTGACAGACAACCATCACATGCTTCTTTTCTGCCCCAAAATTCTTAATCTATCCTATTTCTTAATCTTAAAAATTAAATGGTGGCCAGGTGCGGTGGCTCACACCTGTAATCCGAGCACTTTGGGAGGCCAAGGCGGGTGAATCACCTGAGGTCAGGAGTTCAAGACCAGCCTGGCCAACAGGGTAAAACCCTGTCTCTACTAATAATACAAAAATTAGCTGGGCGTGGTGGCACACTCCTGTAATCCCAGCTACTCCAGAGGCTGAGGCAGGAGAATCACTTAAACCCAGGAGACGGAGGTTGCAGTGAGCTGAGATCACGCCTTTGCACTCCAGCCTGGGCGACAAGAGCAAAACTCCATCTCAAAAAGTAACAATATGTATCCTGTCAAAAACTCTCATTGCCACTTGGAACACATAGCCTAGTTATCAGTTTCACAACTATTCTCAAAGACTTAATAAGAATATATTAGAAGTCCTTACTATCAATGCAGTTACTGAACTCCATAAAAATAATTTCCACAGTGGTGCAAATCACTTGATTAGTTGAGTTGAATTCTTTATCACAACTTTCTGACAGGTCTTTATTGATAGCTTCACTACGTAAGTTTTCTTTCTCAATGCCAAGTCTGACAGCCCTGGGTTTCAACTCAACTCTGCCACACATTAACTGTGAGACTTTGTTAACCTCTGTCTCTGACCTTTAATATTTTCAAGAGCAAAATGAGGATAATCATAGTACTGACTTCATAGGATTGTTCTAAAGATTGAGATAAGGTTTTAACACAGTGCCTGGTCCACAGTAAATATTGAAGATATAGAAAGTTCAGGAAATGGGCCGGGCGTGGTGGTGCTTGCCTGTAATCCCAGCACTTTGGGAGGCTGAGGCAGGTGGATCACCTGAGGTCAGGAGTTCGCAACAAGACTGACTAACATGGTGAAACCACGTCTCTACTAAATACAAAAAAATTAGCTGGGTATGGTGGCCCATGCCTGTAATCCGAGCTACTTGGGAGGCTGAGACAGGAGAATCACTTGAACCAGGGAGGCGGAGGTTGCAGTGAGCTGAGATCGCGCCATTGCACTCCAGCCTGGGCAACAAGAAGAAAGTTCAGCAAACGGTAATCTTATTGAAGGTAGACCCAGAAAGTACTTTTCTTTAAGTACTTTAAAGGAAGTTTTAATTTTAACTACAAAAAGGATATACTATGTTAACCTATTTGCACGGTTTCTAAACTAATAACTTTATAGCAGAAAAGAAGCTGCTTGCAGTAGAGAAGTAGGAGGTGGGGTGGAGAATGCTCAATGAGAAATAAATTCTTTAGTCTTTTTTTGTGGTATGGCATTTCTTTTAAGGAAACTTTGATCCAAGATACGTCAGTGCTGCTGTTTCCTCATAGTAAATATTTTCTTTTTTAACTTATAAAATGATAGTGAAAGGTTGAATGTTAATGAGGATGGACCTCAAAGCTAAGGTTCCTTTCTGTAAAACAAAGGTCTCTACTGGAGCCTGTTTATATAATGAAGCAGAAATAGAAAACACTGGCATTTATTAAGAATAGCTCTCCCTAAGTGGATTATTTAATTAAATGAGGTATGATTCTAATTATAAGACTGGTTTCCACAACTCACACCAGAAAATTCACTCAACAAACATAATTAAATGACCCTCTTGTTTTCCTCCCTAAGACAACTGTGTTTTACAACATTTTGATGTACACAGTAAACTTAATTATAGAGCGGGGCTTTATATGAGAACATGTACAGCTTTTTAAATAAGACTTTTTAAATTCCCATTTTAAAAGCTGTGCCCCTAAATAATTGTGGTTGTGATGATACACATAAGAACATTTAGAAAATCAACACATGATTTAAGCTGTTAGAAAACACGCCAGCCTCTTAAAATACATTTTTCCAGTGTCACATCAGATAAAGAAAATTCAAATCCAGTGCCCATTGGATTTCAAGTTATCTTTGGGATAAATTTGATTAAAAGCGTGCACTTGACCAGTCAGGGCAGGTATATAATTCTTCAAACAAAAATTTACCTCACAAATATATCTGAAGGTAAGTGCTGAATTTATTATAACTGGTAAATTTCACAGTCCTGGTACAAGCTGTAACCACTATTGACTAAAATTAGGTGTTTGCTTGCTCTGGAGATACTTCTGATGATCACCTACCAACTATTGCCTAATTTCAACCCTCCTCCACATGGCCAAGGGAAGAGTTGTGTAAAACACTCTGGGGTCATGTCAGTCTCCCCTGACCCTTGCCTCAAACGTGCGGATAAGAGAACCTGAAATAGCCAGTCCTCGTACAGTAGTAGGCCACTCAGGTTGGTGGGGGAGGGGACGGCAGTGCCACCCAATCAGAAACATGGTCAGTGCCCGTGGAACAATGAGCTACTGATGAGGGTGTGGCCTGGAAAACGGCTCTTAGACAAAACTGTCATTTTATGGGTCAGCTATAGACAGACATGGCACTTCAGCTGTCTTCAGAATAGTGTCACCTGGCCTCCTCTCCTGTCTTCTGCAGTCTTAAAAGACCTAGTCCCGAATTGAGGTATGGCTTTTCCTCAGCCCTGGATGAAGTGGAGGTATGTGGAAGTAAGAGTCTCAGCAGAAAGATTGGTTGCAGAGCTGAAGATGAGGGTGACAGTCAGAAAAGAAGACAGCTATTGGAGTGCAGAGGAGTGGGAAAGCCTGGGGCTAGAAGTCAGGGTTCAAGTTGGTGTATACCTCTGTCAGTCCCTTACATGAGCTTAGAAGCTTGAAGGCTTAAATATTGCCTCATCTTATTTAACCTGGATGCTCTGTCTTTCTAGCTTACTCTCTTTATTTGCCTCTTTTCTGCAGTTTCTCATGAGATACCCTCCTTTTTATCAGTCAACAACTACTAAGTGCCTACCTCTTGAAGGGGGTTCTGGGAAGGTGCTGTGGAGTAAACAAAGATATGTGGAAGATGGTTCCAAACGGGGAGCTTACAATTCAGATGAAGACAAACTAGAAGCAATTCAAAAGATAATCAAGGATATTTGTACGGGAAATAAGCCACTTAAGTGTAGACATTAAGAGCCATAATAGCTCAGAAGAAAAATTACCATGGCTAGAGTAGGCAAGCAAGCTTTCATGACAGATAACACTGTGCCTTTAAGTTCAGAGTATCTCCCTCTTTGGACTCTTGTGAAACCTGACTTTACATATAGGCGAAAAGTTGAATATAAAATCTATTAGGAAATTCTAGAGGAGAGATTTAGGGAAACTGATGAATATAATCAAACCCTAATTTCTCTTTTCATTTTTGGGTACTACTGAGTTTTCTTTACTCACACTCTTCATTCAGGAATCCTTCTTGGTTTATCTTTCGGGCCTCATTCGCCTGCTTGCCTTTTTTTTTTTTTTTTTTTTTTTTTGAGACAGAGTCTTGCTCTGTCACCCAGGCTGGAGTGCAGTGGCACCATCTCGGCTCACTGCCAGCTCCGCCTCCCGGGTTCACACCATTCTCCTGCCTCAGCCTCCTGAGTAGCTGGGACTACAGGCACCCGCCACCAGGCCCGGCTAATTTTTTGTATTTTTAGTAGAGATGGGGTTTCACCATGTTAGCCAGGATGGTCTCGATCTCCTGACCTTGTGATCCGCCCACCTCGGCCTCCCAAAGTGCTGGGATTACAGGCGTGAGCCACCGCGCCCGGCCGCCTGCTTGCCTTTTGACTCAGGTATCCTCATTTCTCATTCCAAGGTGCTTCCATGCTTTGTCAGTACCCACGCTGTTCATGCTCTATTATTGATGTGATAGAATTGGCTGAACAGTTGATAAGGGTACCATCAACATGCATTGAAAGTGCTCTTAAATTAAATACATCTTTTCTTTAGGTCATATACATCCCCAAAGTGCTATAAAGCATATACAAATGGGATATAGCATGATATAGTAGAAACAACAGGGACTTTCAAGTCCCACAGACCTGGATATTCCAGCTGTATAACCTAGGGCAAGTTAATATCTCTGTGCTTCAGTTTTCATATCTATAGAAATCAGGTCTACTTCATAGTGCTCTTTGGATGATTAAATGAGGCAACCTATGTAGAATTGATATGGCTCCAATGAGTGGAGGAACACCAAGGTTCTTAGTCCTCATCCCAGTTTAGATAAAACGACACGGACACATGTGGAGTGATTTTTAAGGAGCGGAGACTTTAATAGGCAAGAAGGAAAAGGAAAGAGGGAAGAAGCTCCCCCATACAGTGACAGAGGGAGGGGGGCTCCAAAGCGGAGAAAGGGAACCCCCAGGGGGGTGGACGTCAGCCAGGTATATATTACAGAGGCTGGAGGAGGTAGTGTCTGATTTGCATAGGGTTCAGGGGATTGGTTTGACCAGGCATGTCATTCACGAAGCCCTCAAAAAAGCTGGCCCTCTCACCCTAGCCTTTTAATATGCAAATGCAGGGTGCCATGATGTTCTACACATGTGGGAGTATGTGGGGGCGGCCATGTTGCCAGGAACATGTGGGGCACGGGCAAGAAGGCCTCGGGAATCGCCATGTTGGGTGGGCCCTGTTTCTAATGGACTTCATTTGCATATCAAAGGTTGCCGGCCTGGCTGTAAGAGCTAAGGCTATACAAGAAATTTTTTGGAGATGCTTTAAAAAACGAAAATTTCCCAATGACCCCTTTTGCTCTCTATCTGCCTAAAATAATTTCTTAATAACTCCTACAATAGAATGCTTCACATAAAGAGGTCATAATAAATTATAATTACAATGTGGTATGTGCCTGCAGAAAGGTAAATATCGCTATCACTAATCATTTTGTGATGTTGCAGAACTTAAAGCAGAAAACTATATCTTCAAAAATAGAAAATTTCTATTGTCTTTTATGGATGTTCATTAGAAACTCCCAGATATTCATTTTAGATCTCCCTGCCTTTTAAACCTATCATTTTCTTCTTTTAGTTTCACATCTACATATGCTATCTTAATCTCAAAATGCACATACTTTCCTTGTTTGGTCATCATAAACAGAAAAATCTGTCCAAGTTCATTCACATCCCCTTAATTAAAACAATAGAATCTTAGCAATCATCTAATTCATCTCCACACTGACTAAAATCATTTCTGTTTGAAACGCTTGTTCTCCAGTGCCATAAAGAAATAGCACTTAAACATAAATTTAATTATTTAGTAAGGCCATTTTTACTTCCTGCAGAAAGGGTATACTCGCCAGCAGTTTTGCCACAAGAGTACACTGAACAAAGGAGACAGGGTCATTTATAACCTGATGTGTTCACCCTACTGCCCATTGGCTGGAACAGGACCTCACATTCTGTATTTGTCCCGATTGGCTAGCAACTTAGAACCTTTTAAAAGAGGCAAAGGTAGAGGAGAACAAAAGGAGGAAGTAACTTGTGGAATGCTGAGAAAGGTAAAAACACTTTTAAATAAGGAAGAGGAACACGCTATGACCTAATGCTTGCTTGGACCAGTACAAGCATGCCAGGGCAAATATTTAGGCTACATTGTGGGAGCCAAGAATATAAAGTATGTTGATTTCTTTATTATGGCTAGCAGATATTTAAGAATGTTAGCACAGGTCTTTGAATAAATTTTGCTTTTAAGAGAAGTTACTATTTATTCCTAATTAGACGGGGAGGAATGTCTTTGAAGAGGAACCTCTACTTTACTTTTTATACCTCTACCCTCACAGGTAGATAGCTATCCAACACTTCCTAAAACTGCCCAGTTTGAACATTCATTCTTACATTGTTTATATCTGTCCTTCAGTGATTGCCAGTCATTGATCCTAGTTGATCCTCAGCAACAAAGAATAAACCTAACTCACTTTTCATCCAGTGTTAACAACTTTAGCAAAACAGTCTATACTATGCATGTGAGGAGAGTGTGATATTGCCAAAATTGAAGGGGCTGATAGTAGGGCTGCTAGAAAGAATGCGATGTTTGGAATATATTTATACTAAAAAATTGTTGTTTATTTAAAATTCAAATTTAACTGAGCATCCTCTATTTTTATTAGCTCAGTCTTTCAATCTTACAAGTTTGGTAGCTAAAGAAATCAAAGTTGAGCTAGTGAACTGGGGGCAGGAGAGGGAAGAATAGAGCTACGCCCTGCTCAGTTCTGCTTAGTCCTATCTTAGTTCTCTGGCTACTCAGCACATCGTGGAAGCCGCTTCAGAGCACCCATGCCTACAGAACATACTGTTTACGGTCACTTATTCTTTGATAACTAGCTCCCTCCACTGAAGAAAAACACACCAACTTGCCTTTCCTGCTACATACTTCCCATGAACTTTAATCTTGCTAACCCAAACCAAATTTCTACCTCAAGGAAGGTAGGGAAGTTGTTCTTTGATTGCAAGGTCCCACATTACACTTTGCATACACACCCATGTCCCCCACTTACCCCACGTCCACCACTTATCCCACAACTTTCACAGTTCAGCCCAAATATTTGAAGACAACTACCATTTTAACCAAAATGTCATAATTTTCTGACTTATTTCCAATCTCTCCCATCATTCCTCACATTCCAGAGTCAATGAACTTTAAAGAGGTCAATGAACTTCAATCCTCTGGATTAGACTTGAACACTTTCATGTATCTTAAAATTGCATTGCCTCCAAATAGCTAATTAACATATGAAAAGGTGCTTAATCTCCTTAGTACCAACAAGGAAACACAAAACCACAGATACCATTGTAGCAGGACAAGCCACAGACAAAACCCCTCAGACACCGGGTTAAAGAAGGAAGAGGCTTTATTCTGCCGGGAGCATTGGCAGATTTGCATCTCAAGAACTGAGGTCCCCAAAGAAATAGTTCCTGGTCCTTTCAAGGGCTTACAGCTCTAAGGGGTTCCACGTGAAAGGGTCGTAATAGATTGACATCTGTAGATAGCACATGTGGTTAGAATGGGGGGTTAATCTTTTAACCTCAGACCTGGTCATCAGTGGCGCTGGCTGGTCTTACCACTGACTTCATTTCTGTGTTTTTCAGCTTTTACTTCCTCCTTCTCTTCAGAGACAGGAGACAGTAAGAGAAATGGCCTGTCTTCTCACCACCACTTACCTAGCAAGATGACTAAAACTTGAAAAGACTGACAAAATAAGTGTTGGCTGAGATATGTAGCAACTGAACTGTCACACCTTGCCTGAGGGAGTGTAAGTTGGTACCCTCACTTTGGAAAGCTGTTTAGTAAGATCTACTCAAGCAGGGGTATCCAACCTTTTGGCTTCCCTGGGGCACATTGGAAGAGGAAGAATCATCTTGGGCCACACATAAAATAATACTAACAATAATGATAGCTGATGAGCTAAGAAAAAAAAAATCATAAAAAAATCTCATAATGTTTTAAGAAAGTTTACAAATTTGTGTTGGGCTGCATTCAAAGCCATCCTGGACCGTGTGTGGCCCACAGGCCATGGCTTGGACAAGCCTGTACTAAAGTTTAACATGTATATATCCTATGACCCAGCAATTCCACTCCTGTGTATATACCCAAGAGAAATGCATACATCTGTTCACCAAAACACATGAATAAGAATGTTCTTAGCACCATTATTCATAATAGTCTAAAACTTGGAACAACCCACAGGTCAATAGTATAGTGGATAAATGTTTTGTGGTATAATCAGGTGATGGAATACTATATAGCACTGAAAGTGAACAATTACTGATATACAACAACATGGATGAATATCATAAACACAAAAGATGTAGTATGATTTCATTTATATAAAGTTTGAAAACTGGCAAAGGTGATCGATGTTGTTAGAAATAAGAAAGGTTACCTTCAGGGAGAAGAGAAGGGTAGTGACTTGAAGGGGGCATGAGAAAAACTTCTGGACTGCTGGTAATGTTTTCCTTCTTGCTATGAATGGGTATTACATGGATTTGCTCACCTTAGAGTAATTCCAGCTATACACTTACGATTTGTACATTTTCCTACGTGTATGTTATGCTTCAATAAAAATTTTTTAAAAGATAGCATTAATTTGCAGTAAATCTAGTTTTTTAACACCTTGTGCTTATGCATTTGATTTTGTTAAAAACTCTAAATACAGCACTTCTCACTTATTCTTTTGAAATTTCATTATTGTGGTTGATTAAGATATATTAAAATCCTAGCTCCCTCATCAGTGCATTTTCAAATTTTATTTTCCCTCGGCTTTATTAAGGCAAAAATGACAAAAATTACACATATTTATGGTGTACAATGTGACGTTTTAATATATGTATACATCATGAAGTAATTAAATCAAGGTAATTAACATATCATCTCACATACTTAACATTTTTGTGTGGTGAGAACATTTAAGATCTACTCTCTCTTAGCCATTTTGAAGTATATAATACTTCATTAACTGTAGTCACCATGCTCTAGGTTAGATCTCCAGAACTTTTTCACTGTGTCTAATTGAAACTTTGTATCCTTCAGCCACCAACATCTCATTCCCCCCACCCAACCCCAGCCCCTGGCACCACCATTCTACTCTGCTTCTATGATTTTGACTTTTTTAGATTCCATATATAAGTGAGATCATTCAATATTTTTGTCTTTCTGTGCCTGGCTTATTTCACTTAACATAAGGCCCTCCAGGTTCATCCATGCTATCATACAAGAAAGGATTTCCTTCTGTTTTAGGGCTGAATAGTACTCCATTGTATATATTATCTATTATCCAATGTTTTCTTTATCCATTCATATGTTGATGAACACTTGGGTTGGTTGTATATCTTGGCTATTGTGAATAGTGCTGAAATAAACACGGGAGTGTAGGCATACTGATTTCAATTCCTTTGGGTATATACCCAGATATGGGATTGTTAGATCATATGGTAGTTCCATTTTTAATTTTTTAGGAACCTCCATATTGTTTTCCATAATGGCCGTACTTCCAATTATATCGTTATCAAAGTCCTCTATCATGCCCATGGAGGCTTACCTCTGAGTTGACACCAGAATACTAACCAATTTCCATTAGGTGTGATTGTTAACCAGCCAATTATATTTTCTTTATTCCTGTAATTTTGTATATTTTACTCACAAGCATATGAGAAATTTGGCCAAATGCCTTAAAGTCAATATATACATTGTCTATAGCAGTCTCTTGATTTAAAAGTTTAATAACTCTTCCAAAAAAAGGAAATAATGTTGGCTTGCTCTTTGCTCTGAATCCATTTGACTTCTTTTAATCACCTCTTGCTAATCTAAATAACCATTGAGGCTGCTCCCAAATATTCCAACTCTCTTTCCTATTGTGCACATGGTAGGAATACACTTCCCTGCCTACTTGAAACTAGGCATGGTCATGTAATTTGCTTTGGTCAATGCCACGAGTAAAAGTGAAATAAGTCACTTCTGGGAGTAGAATGAGTATACTCCACTACCTCCTCTTTCCCACTACCTTGACAACCAGAATATTCCAGTTTGGGTCCCAAAGTGAAGGCAAAAACAGAGGAGAACCCCATACAACCCACAAGGGACATGTAGTATGAGCAAGAAATGAACAAGAAATAAGCCTTTGTTACTTCAAGCCATTGAGATTTCAAAGTTATTTGTTAATGAAACATAACCTGTATTATCTCAACAAATACATTATGTTTACTGGTCTATGCTTTCTGGGATCCATGAGTAGCCTCATCTTTTGAAATTCAAAAGAGAATGTGCCCATCTATGGTATTCCAGCCCATCTCTTGTTCTCCATGGTTTTTTGAGATTATTGACATTACACCTGTCTGTTCTTTCAGTATCTGAAGATATATGTTGTCTGGGACTAGCTAGAATTTATTTAAAATGACTGTGTGCTTTAACACTACTTATCTTGGATTTCAATTCTTTCTTAGCAATGCTTGTTATACTTTTCAATCCTCCATGGTGGAGAAGGTAGAAACAGAAGAAAAGTTGTATGGTACATCATACTTAAGCTTCGTCCTTATCCCTCTTTTATTAATTACCTTGTTTTCAACAAAGCCTTTAAAAATCCCTCTAGGTTTTCTTAACTTTAGCATTTTTTATAAGTCTTTCATTCTGGACATTCAATTTTCTTGTACCTTTCTTTTTATTATTATCATTATTATTATTTTAGAGATGGGGGTCTCACTCTGTCACCTAGGATAGAGTGCAGTGACACGATCTCAGCTCCTTGCAGCCTTGACCTCCTGGGCTCAAGCCGTCCTCCCACCTCAGCCTCCTGAATAGCTGGGACTACAGGCGCATGCCACCACACCCAGCAATTTTTTTTTTTCTTTTTTTTGTAGAGATGGGATTTCACTATGTTGCCCAAGCTGGTCTTGAACTCGGGCTCAAGCAATACTCCTGTGTAGGCCTCCCAAAGTGCTGGGATTATAGGCACAAACCACTCCACCTAGCCTCTCACATCCTTCTTAAAAGTTCATATAGCACCAAATTTACTATCTGAAGTTATTTATTTGATTTAATTTTATCTATTGACTGTTCCTGGCACATGCTGTGGTCTTTTGTTGCGTTTTTAATGCTACCCTTTTTTTTTTAAACCTTAGTTATATGCTTCTTTCTTTTGTTCACTTCTTAACATTTGAGTTTGCCGGGACTTTTCCTTTTAAAGGTTATCCAATATGTAACATTTAGCACTCATTTTTTAGCATACTAAATACATTTTTAAATGTATACTATATACCTTTTAAAGTTTGTCTGTTAAATGCACAAATATTTTTCCCTGAGTTATTTTTTAAATACTTCCCCTTAAATCTAAGGGATATAAGTGACTGTCTCAATTTTTTCCTCTAATACTCTAATATATCCCAATATGACCTACTAACCAGTTCCTGTCTGCTGGTCAGAATTAAACCAAAAATAACAATTCCTTTTCTTAAAAAACAAATCCTCTTATTTTCTGTATAACCTATTCCAGTAACTTGGATTGCTCTGAAAAAGTAAAGTGTGTTTGCTTTTACTGTTCAGGCTGGTAGAGCATGATTTTTACAACATTTAGGCATGAGCATTTAATCTGCCCCAGCAGCTACAGGAAGGCCTTAGGAAATCCTAGTTTTCTCAGAACTAACTGGGCAACAAATTGAAATTTCAGCATTTCCTTCCATTTACAGCTTAAGGTCTTCCATCTTTCCAGCTGCCACAGACACACACACACACACACACACACACACACACACACACACACACACACCTTTCTGAACTCTTTTCTTCTATTTATTTAACATTATACCTTTATAGGCTTAATCTCTTGCCTAGATACAAAACTCTAATACTCACTTACATATAAATACACACACACATAAATCACATCTACACTTGATTTTTTTTTTTTTTTAAGAGAGAAAAAAGTAAAAGACCAAGGTAGAGAGAGGGTAAAAGGAAACATGAGGACAGAAGAAAAAGAAGTCTGGCCTGAGTGAATAGAGCTTAACAGCCTCCTACAACTGGACTTGCCCTGTGAGGGCCTACCCCTTCCTGCAAATGAGTGGAGCCGTTTAGCTACCCTCTTTCACCCCAGCCTCTTTGTAATGGAGCTCACTTATGCAACAGCTGTTCAGGGTGGGAGGGTTCTTCCTCTGTATAGAAATTGGCCCTTTTGAAGTGTGGCTCAACAACTCTGGCATTTTCACCACTATAAGCAGGCCGCAGGTTAGAACAAAACAAATGGAGAAACAGCAATAGGAAAATGAGCAAATGAATATATCAGATTTCCTCTATTTCAATTTTCTTTTTAGAAGACCTATTTGGAGACTGCTTCCTGTCACCATAAAATCCTGACCATTTGTCTTGAACATGAACACTCCAAGAGAAGAATTCCAGGACTGGCCCATAGTCAGAATAGCAGCTCATCTACCAGACCTCATTGTCTATGGACATTTCACCCCAGAGCGACCCTTTATAGATTATTTTGATGGAGTCCTGATGTTTGTTGATATTTCAGGCAAGTGCAAAAGGGATGTTTGTTTAATGTGGATGAGCAACAGGCTCACGTGGGAATTCACATGCAGAGCTTGATTGCAGAGTAGGGAGGCCAGTCTGGAGCCCTTGGGCTGTCACAGATGTGCTCCATTGAGAACGCAAGAGGGAGGAAATAGCTTGTGGCCCTGGCTCTCTCTCATCCTCCCTTACCCAGTACTGCCAGTCATGGGCATATCTTTAAGATGCTCAAGTCCCATTCTTTGCTCCAGTATCTCTGCCCCAACTTCACTGACTCATCCTCCCCAGCCCCAAGCCCCACACACATCCCAGTCAAAATTGACCTCAGGAAATGATCTCCCTAGATGATGTTTACATCTCACTAATAAACTTGCCACCTCTTCAGAAGTGTTTGAAATGTGTGTGTTTTTGTTACCACGGAATGAAAATTTTATTCCCAGTTAAAGAAGTTGCAGTTATCACTGTACAGTTAAGAATTTGGAAGAAAGAGGTATCTGAAGCCTTTTCCTGATCCCTAAAATAATAGAGGAGGCTGCATGTCTGACACTTGACCAGCCACAAAGATCCTTAAGAAGAAACTGCCTGTTTTTAAAAGCTGAGGCCACTGGGCACAGTGGCTCACACCTGCAATCCCAACACTTTTGGAGGCCAAGAAGGGCGGATCACAAGGTCAGGCGTTCGAGACCATCCTGGCTAACGTGGTGAAACCCTGTCTGTACTAAAAATACAAAAATGAGCCTGGCATGGTGGCGCACGCCTATAGTCCCAGCTACTCGGGAGGCTGAGGCAGAAGAATTGCTTGAACCCAGGAGGCGGAGGTTGCAGTGAGCCGAGATCACACCATTGCCCTCCAGTCTGGGCTACAGACCGAGACTCTGTCTCAAAAAAAAAAAAAAGCTGAGGCCCACTGCCTTCCAGGGTAGTCCTCTTCTGGCTCTGTTTGATTTCCCCAAGCAGCCAAGGAAACCAGCTGCACATTTATTCCAGGTTTTACTGCAATGACTGAGAAGTTCAGCAGTGCCATGTACATGGACAGAGGGGCTGAGCAGTTGGTGGAGATCCTCAACTACCACATAAGTGCAATAGTGGAGAGTAAGTGTTCCCATAGGTTTCTTGCTTGAGAATATTTCAATTCATTGTTTTTTCTGTAGTTGTCAATTATAACCTGATAGAGTACAATTGCTTAGCACTCCTCCTCTTCCCCACGAAATGTGTATAAAACCAGTCTTTTTTGAAATATGATATAGTATAACTGAAGAAATAAATATAATCAAACCTCACTAATACAGACTATTTGAGGGAAGGGATGTTTTGTGTTAGAGGGCTGAATTATAGACTGCTTTTAAAATAACTGTAGTAGTAATACTTTTAGTTATATTATATATCCAAGTATTTATATTTATTTTTATTTATTTATTTAGAGATAGAGTCTTGCTCTGTCGCCCAGGCTGGAGTGCAGTGGCATAATCTTGGCTCACTGAAACCTTCGCCTCCTGGGTTCAAGCGATTCTCATGTCTCAGCCTCCCGAGTAGCTAGGATTACAGGCGCCCGCCCCCACGCCTGTCTAATTGTTGTATATTTAGTAGAGATGGGGTCTCACCATGTTGGCCAGGCTGGTCTCGAACTCCTGACCTCAAGTGATCTGCCCACCTCAGTCCCCCAAAGTGCTGGGATTACAGGTGAGAGCCAGGGCGCCCGGCTATTTTTATTTATTAATTTTTTTTTTTGAGTCAGAGTCTCACTCTGTCTTCCAGGCTGGAGTGCAGTGGCACCATCTCAGCTCACTGCAACCTCTGCCTCCCAGGTTCAAGCGATTCTCCTGCCTCAGCCACCCAAGTAGCTGGGGTTACAGGCGTGCGCCACCATGCCCAGCAATTTTGTATTTTTTTCCAGTAGAGATGGGGTTTTACCATGTTGGCCAGGCTGGTCTCTAACTCCTGACCTCAGGTGATCCTCCCACCTCAGCCTCCCAAAGTGCTGGGATTATAGGTGTAAGCCACCGCTCCTGGCCTATCCAAGTATTTTTAAAAGCCAGCATCTATATAACCCAAAGATAGTCATTAAGAGATTGTTGTATGAGTAGATAAATGATTTATAATTAACTTCTCAATAATTTGTCTCCTAATGATGGATGGTAAAGCACTTAGAGTGAACTGAAAACTTTAGTCTCCTTGTCAACCTCTGCCTGCCATCTTGTTTGCATTGTTAATTCAAACTATTCATGAAGACAGCAGTTTACTCTGTTATGGTGAACTCCTGGCCTAGTGTTTTATCAGGCTCTGAGTTCCTTAGTAATATCTTGATGTTACCCACTAGACAAAATTTAATGCTTCATAAAAGCAGGAACTATGGTTGATACCTTTCTGCATCTGACTTGGCACAACAGGTGCTTAACCAAACCGTGATGATGCGTAACTAAAAGAGAGAATGGCCATTTATGCCATACCATCTAAATAAACAAAATACACAGTTGGTAATAACCAAAAATGCAAGTGACTATGGTTGTGATTTTCCCATTCCCTGACTCCTAGTTTTTGTGGAGTCCTGTCATTCATCCACCTACCCATGCTTATGCAAGCCCCAGCCTATAACATATATTGATCAATAAATTAATTAAAAGCATTCCATTATCGTGGGAGGAGGGCAGCTGTCTTCAGACCTCATCAGAAACCCTACCTGCCTTTCTCCTGTCTTTCCCCGTTCACAGAAATGGAGCATAGACATAAACTGTTTCCACGTACTCATTCTCCACTTGAGGAAACAGACTCAAATGGGTTAAGTGGCTTGTCTGGGATGAGATCTTTAGTATAAGCCTATTCTCTGAATCACTGTTCTTTTGACCTAGTTTCTCTTCCACTAAGAAAGAATTATTATTTTTTTTACTACCTTTAAGGAATCAGGGTTTGATTTAATTTTTTTTTTTTTTTCTCAGAAGTGTTGATTTTTGGAGGAGACATCCTGAAATTTGCAGGTATGGGGGCTTACTAAGATAGGAGGGGTAAGAAAGGAGTGCTGAGGTGCCTGTGCTTCTGTGTTGGGGACAAAAGAGGCATCCCAGAGAAGGGAGTGGCCAGGAGATAGGCTGAGGAATGCTTGATGAGTAAGTTTCTATACAGATCTCATACGAAATAGATTGATCCCCAGGGCAGGTCAAAAGCCCGTGGCATTTCTCTCTCTGAAGGTGATGCACTGCTAGCCCTGTGGAGGGTGGAGCGAAAGCAGCTGAAAAACATTATCACAGTGGTAATTAAATGTAGCCTGGAGATCCATGGATTGTTTGAGACCCAGGAGTGTGAAGAAGGCCTAGACATCCGAGTCAAGATAGGTAAGCATTTGAGAAGGAATAAATCCTACGGCAGTTGGGATAGGGGTCTTGACTCCTGGGGCATCTCTCTCTCCCAAAGAGAAGTAGTAGAACATGGTGGCTCAGCCCCATGATGCCCTGAACTTTGGAATCAGGACAATCAGAATGTGAATTTTGGTTTCCTCACATACCAGTTGAGAAAATTTGGGCTAATCATAATATCTACCTAATAAGCTATTACAAAAAGTAAATTAGTTGGTATGGTAGTTGATGCATAGGAACCACCCAACAAAATAGTCTTTATTACTGCTACTGCTGTTATTCTTATTCCATCTTGCTGCTTGTCAACGTTGTGCAGTATAAAACAAAATAGAGACTAGCTTGCCATTACATATTTTCAGCAACGACATGAGACTGGTCACCCCCTACCTCATAAGAATGATGTGCATGAAAAGCTTAACAGGTCAGCCTGCAACACAGCTCCAGCTTTATACAAGGCTTCTTAAAGTTATACATATAATATAGTAACAGTCACACATATTTCCTTATTACATTGCAGACATTACACACTATGCATGTGCAAACATTACGCACACTATATGACAGTCCTGAGATACAGGCATCATTGTATCCATTTCATAGATGAAAATTGAGATTCTGAGAGGTATAAGTAATGAGTAACAGAGTTATGGTTGGTGCTGTTGGTGTTAGCTTCTGCCTAACTAAACTTTGCAAAACTTGGAATTCTCACATGTCATACCTGATGGGATCATCAGCAGTTATACAATTAACTGTTTCTCAGCCTTCTTTCACCTAGGCCCGCTTTTGATGTTGTTAAAAATTTCCAAATAAGGCCGGGTGCAGTGGCTCACACCTGTAATCCCAGCACTTTGGGAGGCCAAGGTGGGTGGATCACCTGAGGTCAGGAGTTTGAGACCAGCCTGACCAACATGGTAAAACCCTGTCTCTACTAAAATACAAAAATTAGCCAGGCGTGATGGCGGGTGCCTGTAATCTCAGCTAC
>NW_026652283.1:66011902-66209340 GCF_009828535.3 Hylobates moloch
GCTCTGTCACCCAGGCTGGAGTGCAGTGGCGCAATCTCGGCTCACTGCAAGCTCCGCCTCCCGGGTTCACGCCATTCTCCTGCCTCAGCCTCCGGAGTAGCTGGGACTACAGGCGCCCGCCTCCACGCCCGGCTAATTTTTTTTGTATTTTTAGTAGAGACGGGGTTTCACCGTGGTCTCGATCTCCTGACCTCATGATCCGCCCGCCTCGGCCTCCCAAAGTGCTGGGATTACAAGCGTGAGCCACCGCGCCCGGCCAGCACCTTTTTTTAGAGTAAGTCCAAACATCAGTGTGTTTCAGATAGAAAACAAACGGTATGTAGAATCAGAGGGGAATCAGCCCTGACAAATCAGTACAGCAGAGAGCGAAGATAAAAAATAAATTTTGATTGTATTACTGTCATTTAAAAGAAATGTGTGTCACTTATAGTTCATTTATACATATATTTTGTGTACATGTCATATTATACAATATCTTCTTCTGTCACTCAAGTACCAAAACTTTCATTTACCAACTTAAAAACAATGAAAGAAACTGTTGTTGGGATGGGATGTGTAACTGTCAAATGCATACTTCTTTTCCCCCACCCTCTGTTGTCTAAAATTCGACCCTAAGGTATTATTTTTAGTTATGGCTTCAATCTCTACTAAAATGCAAATTCTCCCAAAATAAGAATTATTAAAGGTATTCCCTGTTGCCCTTAAGTATACATAATTGAAGAAAAGGTAAAAATAATTTTGGGGACTGGTAGGACAATGTAGGGAGATAAACGTTGCAGACAGGTAAAATTTAGTGGTAGAACTTTCTAGCTTTGGAAGAAGGGGAGCTTTGGAAGGCCCGAGCCCAAAAGAGGTATGCCATAATTCCTATGTAAAGTTTTAGAAGTGAGATTTTGCTCTGAGACGGTATAGTCCCACCAAGATTATGGTTTTTCCAAGAACCTGTGCTGCTGGGAAATAATCCAGAACTTCTTGTGCAACCTATTCCTTGCCTTCTTGCCAGGACTGGCTGCTGGCCACATCAGCATGTTGGTCTTCGGAGATGAAACACACAGCCACTTTCTGGTGATTGGTCAGGCAGTGGATGATGTGCGCCTTGCACAGAACATGGCTCAGATGAATGATGTTATTCTGTCACCAAACTGCTGGCAGCTCTGTGACCGGAGCATGATTGAAATTGAGAGTATTCCAGATCAGAGAGCAGTTAAGGTGGGTGTGATGCTGCTACTTGCAGAAAGTTCTGCCAGCCTGTAACAGAGGCCCCCTGCCAGAAGAGTCACTGGGCACACTGGTTTCATAAAGCTCCTGGGCTGGAGATTGGGATGGGGTCAGTCTGGGTTGGGCTACAGAGGCTTTAGTCCAGGGCAGCTCCTCTGGGAGGAGTCCAGGCTGGTGAGCTTGAGGAGAAAATGATTAGGCTTCTTTGTGGGTAACTGAGGATATGGAATTTGGGGATTGAGGTCTTTTGAGGGGCTAGTGACCTTCTTAAGGAACCAGAAGGGTCTGCCGGTTCATCCAGGAGCAGAGGGGAATAGTTTTAAAGGCTGTCATTGACCCTCACTTTCTTTACCCAACACCCTCCTAACCCAGAGTGAGGGATCACTGAGGGTAAAGATTGGAGTTGAGCAACTGCGGCGAAGTTCAGTGATAGAGAGACTTTTCCAGTGGCTCTGCCTAGTAGAAAACATTGTGATTAAGTTGCAGATTGACTATAAGCAGAACTGTCCCTGGGATATGGCCAATTAAAAAAGCTGTGCTTTGAGGGTATGAAAGTGGAAGAAAGGTGTGCTGCTAGATGAGCCAAAGGAATGGGACTACGTGGCAGAAAGAAAGAAAAGACAGAGAATCTGTGCAGATGCTGGCCAAGATGGGAGGCACTCCCACACTCATGCATCAGCCTACAACCCTCACCACCACTACCCACTCCTCAGTCTTCCAGCAAGACATATCCAGCCTGCATGGCCTAGCTGGCTCATAGCAATAGCCCATTCCCATCCTTTTCAATCGTTGTTTTTTTTGTTTTTTGTTTTTTGTTTTTTAAGACGGAGTCTTGCTCTGTTGCCCAGGCTAGAGTGCAATGGCGCGATCTCGGCTCACTGCAACCTCCGCCTCCCGGGTTCAAGCAATTCCCTGCCTCAGCCTCCTGAGTAGCTGAGATTACAGGTGCCCACTACCACACCCAGCTAATTATTTTTATTTTTTTTTATTTTTGAGACGGAGTCTCGCTCTGTCGCCCAGGCTGGAGTGCAGTGGCGCGATCTCGGCTCACTGCAAGCTCCACCTTCCAGGTTCACGCCATTCTCCTGCCTCAGCCTCTCTGAGTAGCTGGGACTACAGGCGCCCGCCACCACACCCGGCTAATTTTTTGTATTTTTAGTAGAGACGGGGTTTCACCATCTTGGCCAGGCTGGTCTTGAACTCCTGACTTCATGATCCACCTGCCTCAGCCTCCCAAAGTGCTGGAATTATAGGTGTGAGCCACCATGCCCAGCCTCTCTTCAATCATTCTTTATACCTTTAAAAAGTGTTTTAACTTTGAATTCATGTTAGACTTACAGAAAAGTTGAAAAAATAATACAGAGTTTCCATATATCCTTCACCTATGTTAACATCTTTCATAACCAGACTGCAATAGTCAAAACCAGGAAATTAACATTGGTACAATACTACGCACTAGTTAAAGACCTTATTTGAATGTCACCAGTTTTCCCACTGCAGTCCTTAGTGGAATGTTCCAGGACTGTATGCATGATCTCACATTGCATTTTGTTGATATTTTTGCGTAGTCTCCTGCAGTCTGTAACAGCACTTCAGTCTTTCCTTGTCTTTTATGACCTTGACACTTGAGAGTTGTCAGTTATGTTGTCAAACATCTCTCTGTTTAGTTTTGCCTGATGTTCTCTCTCTCTCTCTCTCTCTCTCTCTCTATATATATATATATAGTTTGTTTGTTTTTTTTTTGAGATGGAGTCTTACTCTGTCAGCCAGGGGAGAGTGCAGTGGCATGATCTCAGCTCACTTCAACCTCTAACTCCCAGTCTCGAGCAATTCTCCCACCATAGTCTCCTGAGTAACTGGGACCACAGACATGTGCCACTACGCCTGGCTTTTTTTTTTTTTTTTTTTTTTGGTAGAGACAGGATTTCACCATTGTTACCCAGGCTGGTCTCGAACTCCTGAGCTCAAGCAATCTGCCCACCTCAGCCTCCCAAAGTGCTTGGATTACAGGCCTGATGTTTTCTGTTTATTGGACTAAGTTTATGCTTTTTTTTTTTTAACCAAGAATACCACAAAAATGAGGTCATGCCACCCTCAGTGTGTCATCACATGTGTCTCATGATCTTCATGTCTTATGACTGGTGATGCTCCTAATTCCTTTTTGGCCATCAGCCCCCGTCCTTTAATACTTACAAGAAAGAAATGGTGTGCAGTTTAACCAGGTTTTATTTGAATTAAAACGTCATGAAGGACAAAAAGCAGGAAAAAGTTCTAAGGGCGGAAAAGTGTAAGATTAGTCCCCCTTGGAATGACCTTCTCTGTACATATACCAAACATTGAGATATGAGTGAATACTGTAATTGGAAAGATTTTTTAAATTTTCAATTTAAAATTTCAATTTTACAAATCAAAGATTTTTGGTGTTTAAGTGTGCCAATCACTGTTCAGTCAAAAGCATACTCTCTGACTTTCTGCTGAGAAATTACACTCCGAAGGGTTAAACAGTTCTCAGAATAACTGAAAACTTCTCATTTTCTTTTATTTAGGTTAACTTCTTAAAACCACCCCGTAGTTTTAATTTTGATGAATTTTTCACAAAGTGTATGACCTTCATGCATTATTATCCTTCTGGTAAGCACAAAAGTAAGTACCCACCATGGAAAAACGCCTTCGCCTCTACCAGTGGTCAGTAGGGTCTTATACCAATGCCAACAGCTTCATTACTAGTGGGTGGGCTCCTCAACACAGCTCCTGGTCCTTACCAACACACAAAGGGGACCTGCTTCCCATTCTCCAGGACAGCAATTCTAAGTATGACACTCCCCACACCGTCCACCTCTCCCTATGCACTGACTCCTTTCCCTTATCCATCAAACATTAATAAGTATCCCCTAGGATAAAAGAAAAAGTAAAGCTTCTTTGCGTGCTGCCTTCCCCTCCTAACCTTCACCAATAAACTTCTCGGAAAAGTAATCTGTAAATGTATTTATACCTGTTCTTATATCCCCTTATTTATTTATTTATCCAATAAATATTGATTGCAAGCACCTTGATGTCTGTGCTCACCTGCTCTTCAATCTTGCACCGCTGACATCTAGCTTCTACTCTGGTCCCCTGCTGTCTACTGAGACTGTTTATGTCAAGGCCGCCAAAGACCATTAATTTGCCAAACCAGGTGACCTCTTCTCAGACCTCATCCTAGATGGTTGACCGTAGCTTATGCTCTTTTCTTGGACACTACCTTCTCCTTTTTCCTTGGGTTCAAAAGTATTAGTCTTTTCTAGTTTTGCCTTTACCTCTCAAATCACCTATTTTCAGTCCTCTTTGCTTAGTTTCCTTCCCGTGTCTTAAATGTTGGTGACTTCAGGGATCTGTCTTTGACCTTCTAGTCTTCTCTACTCACTTCTTAGTGAACCATTTATTCGTGCTTAACTTCCATATGAGTAAGATGAGGCAAATAAGAAGGCTGTATCACAAAACTTAAGCAGACACTCACTCTCAAGGTCCTGCAAGTTGCTTATATCACCCGAGTCTCAGACCTAACTGCCAGAATTCACTTCAGTCTTTTGTCCTGAATTCTAGGACAGATTTTTGTCCTGAATTCATAAAAAACAAACAAAATACCCTGCCTATAGGCTACTTCCACTGGATGTCAAATAGGCATCTAATATTAACTATCTGAACTTTAGCTACTTACCCTTCCCTGAAAACTCCATCCAAGCGAGAAACATCAGAAACATCTTTGAATCATTCTTTCTCATCATTTATGTACGGGTCTGGAATATTTGAGATGTTACATATGGAAGACTGTACTTTTACAAAGCCACAATAGGCAGTGGGGTAGGGAGTGGGGAGACTGTACAAACATTGATCAGGAAAGGCGGAGAACCTCTCAGAAGCTCCAGAGATGAAGGAGAAAGCCTCATGACATTACCCACTCCTTGAGCTTTACTAATGCCATCTCCTCGGTCTTAATGGTACCTTCTATAAAGGGTTTCTTCAGGCCTTACTTTGAGCACCGTAATACTGCAATGCAATTCCTTTTTTTTTTTTTTTTTTTGAGACGGAGTCTCGCTCTGTCACCAGGTTGGAGTGCACTGGCGCGATATGGGCTTACTGCAACCTCTGCCACCCGGGTTCAAGCAATTCTCCTGCCTCAGCCTCCTGAGTAGCTGGGAATACAGAGGCGCGCCACCACACCCAGCTAATTTTTGTATTTTTAGTAGGGACAGGGTTTCCCATGTTGGCCAGGATGGTCTCCATCTCTTGACCTCGTGATCTGCCTGCCTTGGCCTCCCAAAGTGCTGGGATTACAGGTGTGAGCCACCGTGCTCGGCCTGCAGTGTAATTCAGTGTAACTCCACCTGGAGTTAGTGCAGGATTTCGTTGGTTGAATCCTCTACAAACTTCAGACACTAGCTGCAAGCTCTGGGATCCCCAGACCAACTACCTACAAATTTGGGGATCTCCTTAATGCCCTAAGGTTCAGTAATTCACTGAAATGACTCACAGAACTCAGCAAAGTGCTACACTTACAGTTACAGCTTTATTATAAAGGCTACAAATCAGGACCAGCCAAATTAAACACACACACACACAGACACACACACACACACAGACACACACACACATTTTTTTCACACTATCATTTTCTTCCCTGCTGAAAACCCTTCGCCATTTCTGTCTCCCTTATTTTTTGACTCCCTCCAACTCATTCCTACCATCTCTTATCAGTCTATCCTAGAGCATAAAACTACCAATCTTTATAGTGAAGGGAACCATAGAGATCATGAAGCTCAACTACTCTTTTGCCAGGTGAGGAAATGGGAGGCAACCAGGGCAGCAAAGTGACTTCTCCAGGGTCACACAGTGAAGCAGTATCAAGCCTGAGATCAGAAACCAGTCTTCTTAATGTTATTCCTGCTGCCCTTTCAACTCTACCATCCCCTTCATTCTGTCACCTTGCTCCTCTCTTGTCATTCCCTCATTTGTTTGTTCCCATCTCCTGTGTCAATAGTTCTAAACCAAGTTCAGAAGTGAAAATCTCCCTAAGTCCCAAAGCATCATGTCTGTTTGAACAAGGTTTTGAGCTACATGTGACTGAATTTTGGGAAACCCGTAACCTCTAAGAGCTCCTCTTTGGATTTCCCCTGGCCCTTTCGGCCCCTAGGTGTCCCAGAGTCTCCTGACAAGTGTAAGGACAGGAAGGCCCACTGCCCAGGAGGATAGGGACTGGGAGCCTCCTCTCGCTAGCACTGCAGAGCCAAACTTCCCTCTCTGAGCCTGCACCCTCCTTCTGCCTTCTTAGACCTCCTGAGGCTTGCGTGCACGCTGAAGCCTGATCCTGAACTGGAGATGTCCCTACAAAAGTATGTGATGGAAAGCATTTTGAAGCAGGTATTTTCATAATTGAATTTATTGGCTTTGGGGATGTCAGGGATCTGGACAGCTGGAATTTTAAGATTTAAGAAAAAAAACCAGCAGCTACTAGTAAATAGTAAAATGTTCCATTAAAATAAAAAGACTTCCTTTTTTTTTTTTTGAGACAGAATCTCGCTTCACCCAGGCTGAAGTGCAGCGGCATGATCTTGGCTCACTGCAACCTCCGCCTCCCGGGTTCAAGCAATTCTCCCGCCTCAGCCTCCCACATGCGCCACCACACCCAGCTAACTTTTTGTATTTTTAGTAGAGATGGAGCTTCACCATGTTGGCCCGACTGGTCTCAAATTCCTGACCTCAAGCAATCTGCCCGCCTCACCCTCCCACAGTGCTGGGATTACGGGCATGAGCCACCACACTGAGCCTAAAAAGACATTCTCTATGCGTAGGTGACTGTGAAATTCATTGTTCAGATCTCGATACTTTCAAAGAGGTCATTGTTCATAATTATAATATGACAACAGGCATAAAATAGGACTGCGTTGCCTTATATAATTGGGCAAATGGGAGCTGTTATGTGGGCACCCTTTCTATATGCCACATAGCAGAAAGACTTCAAGTGGATGAACATTGGTACACGATTTCTCCAAGTAATTTGCATTAGATCTTAAGTTTTGAGATTTAACAATGCAGGTAATTAGAATACTCTGAGCTACCTCCACCCTCCAGTGTTTTCTCTTTTTATTCTCTTAATCTTGGTTCTCTCAAATTTATTAATCCATGTGAATTATAACTGTCTCTTATTACTCACCATATGCCAGTCACTCTGCTTGTTCATGTATTTATTCTTTACAGTCCTTGGTAGATATTTTTATCCTCATTTTACATGTATGAGAAAACTGAGACCCAGAGAACACTACAACCTTTCTGAGGTTGTCAAGTAAAAGATATAGCTAGGATTTGAACCCTAGTCTGTCTGACTTCTACAATTTTTGCACAGGCTATCCACCCTCCTAATATATGCCTGCTTTAATGCTTAGTCCCATCAAAATGCTGTTGTGTCCTGGAGGAAATCTTTGTAACAAAGCCCTGTCCAGTGGGTAGCTGCCTTCATAGAGTGAATTGGAGAGGTATCAGAATGCACCCTGCCACCTTCAGCCCATTGTAAAAACATTACTCCTAGTGCCTGCAATTGCTTGACTCTTCATGGCTTTTGAAGCTTAAAAAGTCACCCCATTCTCCCCTAGCCATTCTCAAGAGATATAATACATTATGCTTCTTTAATTGCAACCAGCTGAAAACAAGGTCTTTAGCAATGGAATATAAGATGGACTCTGCGAGTCACTGGGAAAATTCCAGGTAGGAAAAATGTTTACCTGGTGAAGAGGTACAGCTAAGAGGGTTGAAAACAAGACCAAAGACAATCTTTTACAACTTTACCAAAACCAGACCATGCACCCAAAGAGGAGAAGTCCTTAAAGATACTATAGTCCTCTTTTCCAAGCCAAAACTCAGAATACATAGTCCGACAGAAGTTTTTTATTTGTGAATTATTTTATTTGAAAAATCAAGGCCAGGCTCATGCCTGTAATCCCAGCACTTTGGGAGGCCCAGACAGGTGGATCACTTAAGCCCAGGAGTTCAAGACCAGCCTGGACAACATGGCAAAACCCCATCTCCACAAAAATACAAAAATCAGTTGGATGTGGTGGTGCGTGCCTGTAGTCCTGGCTACTAGGGAGGCTGAGGTGAGAGGATCACTCGAGCAAGGAGACGGAGCTTGCAGTGAGCCGAGATGGTGTCACTGCACTCCAGCCTTGGGGACAGAGCAAGACCCTGTCTCTAAAAAAAAAAAAAGAAAGAAAAAAATCAGCACATTGGTTAATTAGAAATTATTAAATCTCTTTTTAAAAAGAATAAAATTACATGAAACCAGGGCCTTCTAGGCAGTTAGGAAGCATGGCTGCATTATTCCCTATACCAATTCCTTCTTTAATCTAGAAAATGTGCTTCACATTGTCGTTGAAGAATCTGACACTTCTTGTGCTATTTCGGAGAGAAAGTGCAGTGATTTTCCCCCATTGGTTTGCTGTGTATTTAATTAACAAAATTCAGGGATGATGATTGGCAGGGATAATTTGGGAACACTCTCCTTTCTTTTTTTTTTTTTTTTGAGACGGAGTCTCGCTCTGTCACCCAGGCTGGAGTACACTGGCGGGATGTCGGCTCACTGCAAGCTCCGCCTCCCGGGTTCACACTATTCTCCTGCCTTAGGCTCCTGAGTAGCTGGGACTACAGGTGCCCGCCACCATGCCTGGTTTTTGTATTTTTAGTAGAGACAGGGTTTCACCGTGTTAGCCAGGATGGTCTTGATCTCCTGACCTCGTGATGGGCCTGCCTCAGCCTCCCAAAGTGCTGGGATTACAGATGTGAGCCACCATGCCCGGCCCAACACTCTCCTTTCTTTTCACTGTGCCTGTTGTGTTGGAGAGAAGAGGGGACCTAAATGAAATATACCACCCCAGAGAGGCAGGAGAGTGTGGCAGATTAAATGTTAGATGAGCCAGGCGTGATGGCTCATGCCTGTAATCCCAGCACTTTGGGAGGTCGAGGTGGGCGGATCTCCAGGTCAGGAGTTCAAGACCAGCCTGACCAACATGGTGAAACCCTGTCTGTACTAAAAATACAAAAATTAGCCAGGCGTGGTGGTGCACACCTGTAATCCCAGCTACTCAGGAGGCTGAGACAGGAGAATCGCTTGAACCCTGGAGGCGGAGGTTGCAGTGAGCCGAGAATGCGCCACTGCACTCCAGCCTGGGTGACAGAGCGAGACTCTGTCTCAATAAATGAATAAATAAATAAATAAATAAATAAATAAATAAATAAATAAATGTTGGATGAGGAGTCTGGAGATTTGGGTTCCAGTTTATTGTGTCTTTATGTGACCTTGGGAAAGTTGTGTTACTTCTCCATACATCAGTTATCTAATCAGTAAAATGGGGATAATAATACTGATTTCATTTTGTTTGAACATAGAGTAGGATAGAATGTGAAAACATTCCAGAAGTTACCTAATGAAAATAGAAGGTTGAATTACACAGCATGCTATTCTTATCCATAACTATAAAAATAAGAGAGCCAAACTCCCAGATGGCATCTGTGGACCTGCCTGGGGCCTGGGGGAACTCGTCACCCTGAAGGGAAAGACACAAGCCTGGCTGGCTTTGCCACCTGCTGATTGTAGAGTTCTAGAGCCTTGAACAAAAATAGGTGGTAGCCTGGTAGTAGTCACAGTGGACCTTGGGCAATATCCAGTGCTGTGCTGGCTTCAGGTCTGACCCAGTGCAGTCTCAGTGATGGTAGCCACAAGGGTGCTTGTGTGACCCCACCCCCAGCTCCAAGCAGCTCAGCACAGAGAAATAGAGACTCCATTTGTTTGGGAGAAAGTAAGGGAAGAGAACAAAGTCTCTGCCTGGTAATCCAGAGAATGCTTCTGGATCTTATTTAACACCACAAAGGTGGTACCTCTATGAATCTGCAAGAACCATAGCATTACTGCACTTGCGGTGCTCTGTAATACAGATATGGCTTAGATCACAACACTCAAGTTTGTTTGAATATATGGAAAGCCTTCCCAAGGAGGACAGGTACAAACAGGCCTAAATGTCAAAGACTACAATAAATACCTAACTCTTCAATGTCCAGACACTGATGAACTTCCACAAGTATCAAGACCATCCAGGAAAACATGACCTCACCAAAGGAACTAAATAAGGCACCAGGGTGGAGAAACAGAGATATGTGACCTTTCAGACAGGTAATTCAAAAAAGCTGTTTGAGGAAACTCAAAGAAATTCAAAATAACACAGAGAAGGAATTTAGAAACTTTCAGCCATGCTAACTACGAAAACAAGAGAAAAGACCCAAATAAATAAAATCGGAAATGAAAGAGGAGACATTACAACTGATACCACAGAAATTCAAAGGATCATTGGTGGCTACTATGAGCAATTATATGCCAATAAATTGGAAAATCTAGAAGAAATGTATAAACTCCTATACACATACATCCTACCAATATTGGACCCTGAAGAAATCTAAAACCTGAACAGATGAATAACAAGTAACAAGATCTAAGCCATAATAAAAAGTCTCCCAGCAAAGAAAAGCCCGGGACCCGAAGTACTCACTGCTGAATTCTACCAAACACTTAAAGAAGAACTAGTATCAACCGTACTCAAACTACTCTGAAAAATAGAAGAGGAGGGAATACTTCCAAACTCATTCTATGAGGCCAGTATTACCCTGATAACAAAACCAGACAAAAGTACATTAAAAAAAAGAAAGCTACAGGCCAGTATCTCTGATGAATATTGATGTGAAAATCCTCACCAAAATATTAGCAAACTGGGTTCAACAACATATTAAAAAGATCATGAATCATGATCCAGTGGGATTTATCCCAGGGATGCAAGGCTGGTTGGACATATGCAAATCAAACACTGTGATATGTCTTCATCTACAGAATGAAGGACAAAAATCATATTATCATTTCAGTTGATGCTGAAAAAGCAGTTGATAAAATTCAACATCCCTTCATGATAAAAATTCCCAAAAAACTGTGTATAGAAGGAACATACCTCAACATAAGAAAAGCCATATAGAATAGACCCACCGCTAGTATCATAATGAATAGGGAGAAACTGAAAGCCTTTCCTCTAAGATCTGGAACACAAGGATGCCCACTTTACTACTGCTTTTCAACATAATACTGGAAGTCCTATGTAATCAGACAAGAGAAAGAAAGAAATGGCATACAAATTGGAAGGAAGAAGTCAAATTATCCTTGTTTTCAGATGATCTTATTATATTTGGAAAAACCTAAAGACTCTACCAAAAAACCATTAGAACGGATAAACAAATTCAACAGGGTCACAGTATACAAAATCATAATACAAAAATCAGCATTTCTATATGCTAACAGTGAACAATCTGAAAAAGAAATCAAGAAAGTAATCCTGTTAACAATAGCTAAAAATAAAATTAAGTACCTAGTAATTAACCAAAGAAGTGAAAGATCTCTACCATGAAAACTACAAAACGTTGATGCAAGAAATTGAAAAGGCCACAAAAAAAATGAAAGATATTCCATGCTCATAGATTGGAAGAATGTTCATACTACCCAAAGCAATCTACGGATTCAATGCAATACCTACCAAAGTACCAATGACATTCTTCACAGAAATAGAAAAAAAATTCTAAAATTTACATGGAACCACAAAAGACCCAGAGTAGCCAAAGCTATCCGAAGCAAAAAGAATAAATCAGGAAGAGTCATATTATCTGACTTCAAATTATACCACAGAGCTATAGCAACCCAAATAGCATAGTACTGGCATAAAAACAGACACATAGACCAGTGGAACAGAATAGAGAACCCAGAAATAAATTCATACATCTACAGTGAACTAATTTTTGACAAAAGAGACAAGAATATACATTAAGGAAAAGACAATCCCTTCAATAAATTGTGCTGGGAGAATTGAATATCCATATGCAGATGAATGAAACTAGACTCCTATCTCTCGCTATATACAAAAATCAAGTCAAGATGGACTTTGAGACCTCAGACTATGAAACTACTACAAGAAAACATTGGGGAAACTCTCAGGGACATTGGAGTGGGCAAAGATTTATTGAGTAATACCTCACAAGCACAGGCAACCAAAGCGAAAATGGACAGATGGGATAACATCAATTTTTTTTTTTTAGAATTATTTTATCAGATAAAAAATTAGTTTCATTGGTGAGTTTTTTTAATCTTTTATTTTTATATTTATTTATTTTTTTTTATTATACTTTAAGTTCTAGGGTACATGTGCACAACGTGCAGGTTTGTTACGTTATGTATACATGTGCCATGTTGGTGTGCTGCACCCATTAACTCGTCTTTTACATTAGGTATATCTCCTAACGCTATCCCTCCCCCCTCTCCCCACCCCACGACAGGCCCCGGTGTGTGATGTTCCCCACCCTGTGTACAAGTGTTCTCATTGTTCAATTCCCACCTATGAGTGAGAACATGCGGTGTTTGGTTTTCTGTCCTTGCTATAGTTTGCTCAGAATGATGGTTTCCAACTTCATCCATGTCCCTACAAAGGACATGAACTCATCCTTTTTATGGGTGCATAATATTCCATTGTGTATATGTGCCACATTTTCTTAATCCAGTCTACCACTGATGGACATTTGGGTTGGTTCCAGGTCTTTGCTATTGTGAATAGTGCCGCAATAAACATACATGTGCATGTGTCTTTATAGCAGCATGATTTCTAATCCTTTGGGTATATACCCAGTAATGGGATGGCTGGGTCAAATGGTATTTCTAGTTCTAGATCCTTGAGGAATTGCCACACTGTCTTCCACAATGGTTGAACTAGTTTACAGTCCCACCAACAGTGTAAAAGTGTTCCTATTTCTCCACATCCTCTCCAGCACCTGTTGTTTCCTGACTTTTTAATGATTGCCATTCTAACTGGTGTGAGGTAGTATCTCATTGTGGTTTTGATTTGCATTTCTCTGATGGCCAGTGATGATGAACATTTTTTCATCTGTCTGTTGGCTGCATAAATGTCTTCTTTTGAGAAGTGTCTGTTCATATCCTTTGCCCACTTTTTGATGGGGTCGTTTGATTTTTTTCTTGTAAATTTGTTTAAGTTCTTTGTAGATTCTGGATATTAGCCCTTTGTCAGATGGGTAGATTGTAAAAATTTTCTCCCATTCTGCAGGTTGCCTGTTCACTCTGATGGTGATTTCTTTTGCTGTGCAGAAGCTCTTTAGTTTAATTAGATCCCATTTGTCAATTTTGGCTTTTGTTGCCATTGCTTTCAGTGTTTTAGTCATGAAGTCCTTGCCCATGCCTATGTCCTGAATGGTGTTGACTAGGTTTTCTTCTAGGGTTTTTATGGTTTCAGGTCTAACATTTAAGTCTTCAATCCATCTTGAATTAATTTTTGTATAAGGTGTAAGGAAGGGATCCAGTTTCAGCTTTCTACATATGGTTAGCCAGTTTTCCCAGCACCATTTATTAAATAGGGAATCCTTTCCCTATTTCTTGTTTTTGTCAGGTTTGTCAAAGATCAGATGGTTGTAGATGTGTGGTATTATTTCTGAGGGCTCTATTCTGTTCCATTGGTCTATATTTCTGTTTTGGTACCAGTACCATGCTGTTCTGGTACCAGTACCATGCTGTTTTGGTTACTGTAGCCTTGTAGTATAGTTTGAAGTCAGGTAGCATGATGCGTCCAGCTTTGTTCTTTTTGCTTAGGATTGTCTTGGCAATGCAGGCTCTTTTTTGGTTCCATATGAACTTTAAAGTAGTTTTTTCCAATTCTGTAAAGAAAGTCATTGGTAGCTTGATGGGGATGGCATGGAATCTATAAATTACCTTGGGCAGTACAGCCATTTTCATGATATTGATTTTTCCTATCCATGAGCATGGAATGTTCTTCCATTTGTTAGTGTCCTGTTTTATTTCGTTGAGCAGTGGTTTGTAGTTCTCCTTGAAGAGGTCCTTCACATCCCTTGTAAGTTGGATTCCTAGGTATTTTATTCTCTTTGAAGCAATTGTGAATGGGAGTTCACTCATGATTTGGCTCTCTGTTTGTCTGTTATTGGTGTATAGGAATGCTTGTGATTTTTGCACATTGATTTTAACATCAAGTTTTAAAAGTTTCTGCACAGCAAAAGAAACTATCAACAAAGTGAAGAAATCAAAGAAAGTATTTGCAAACTACCCATTTGACAAGGGATTAATCACCAGAATATATAAGGAGTTATAATAGCTCTATAGAAAAAAATCTAATAATCTGATTAAAAAATGGGTAAAAGATCTTAATAAGGCCAGGCGCAGTGGCTCACACCTGTAATCCCAGCACTTTGGGAGGCCGAGGCAGGCAAATCGCGAGATCAGGAGTTCAAGACCAGCCTGGCCAACATGGTGAAACCCCGTCTCTACTAAAAATACAAAAAATTAGCTGGGCGTAGTGGTGGGCGCCTGTAATCCCAGCTACTCAGAGGCTGAGGCAACAGAATCGCTTGAACCCAGGAGGCGGAGGTTGCAGTGAGCTGAGATGTGCCAGTGCACTCCAGCCCGGGCGACAGAGTGAGACTCTGTCTCAAAAAAAAAAAGATTGAAATAGACATTTCTCAAAGGAAGACATAGAAATGGCAAACAAGTATGTGAAAAATATGTGAAAAGTATGTGAAAAGGTGCTTAACATCACTGATCATCAGATAAATGAAAATCAAAACTACAATAAGATTATCATCTTACCCCAGTTAAAATGACTTTTATCCAAAAGACAGGCAATAACAAACGCTGGACAGGATGTGGAAAAAAGGGAATCCTTGTACACTGTTAATGAGAATGTAACTTAGCACAGCCACCATGGAGAACAGTTTGAAAGTTCCTCAAAAAGCTAAAAATAGAGCTACCATACAATCTAGAAATTCTACTCCTAGATACATACTCAAAAGAAAAGAAATCAATATATTGAAGAGATATCTACACTCCGATGTTTACTGCAGTGCTATTCACAATAGTTAAGACTTGGAAGCAGCATAAGTGTCCATCAACAGAGAAATGGATAAAGAAAATGTGGTACATATACACAACGAAGTCCTATTCAGCCATAAAAAAGAATGAGATCAGTCATTTGCAACATGGATGGAACTGGAGGTTATTATATTAAGTGAAATAAACCAGATATGGAAAGAGAAATCACATGTTCTCACTTATTTGTGGGAGCTAAAAATTAAAACTATTGGGCTGGGCACGGTGGCTCATGCCTGTAATCCCAGCACTTTGGGAAGCCGAGGCGGGCAGATCATGAGGTCAGGAGCTTGAGACCAGCCTGACCAACACAGTGAAACCCCGTCTTTACTAAAAATACAAAAATTAGCCAGGTGTGGTGGCACGTGCCTGCAATCCCAGCTACTCTGGAAGCTGAGGCAGGAGAATCGCTTGAACCCAGGAGGCAGAGGTTGCAGTGAGCCAAGATCGTGCCACTGCACTCCAGCCTGAGCAACAGAGCGAGAGTCTGTCTCGAAAAAAAAAAAAATTAAAACGATTGAACTCATGGGGATAGAGAATATAAGGTTGGTTACCAAAGGCTGGCAAGGGTAGTGGGGGATGAGGAGGAATTGGGGGTGGTCAATGAGTACAAAAAAAGAGAAAGAATGAGAAAGACCTAGTATTTGCTAGTACGACAGGGTAACTATAGTAAAAAATAATTTAATCATTGATATGGTTTGGATTTGTATCCCCTCCCAAATCTCATGTTGAATTATAATCCCCAATGTTGGTGGAGGGGACTGGTAGGAGGTGATTGGATCATAGGGGTGGATTACACCCTTGCTGTTCTCGTGATAGTGAATGAGTTCTCATGGGATCTGGTTGTTTAAAACGGTGTAGCACTTCCCCCTCCTCTCCTCTGGCCATATAAGAAGTGCCTGCTTCTCCTTCATCTTCTGCCATATTGTAAGTTTGAGTCCTCCCCAGCCATGCTTCCTGTATAGCCCATGGAACTGTGAGTCAACTAAACATCTTTTCTTTGTAAATTACCCAGTATCAGGTAGTTCTTTATAACAGTGGGAGAACAAATTAATACAACCATACATTTTAAAAATAACTAAAAGAGTATAATTGGATTCTTTGTAACACAAAGGATAAATGCTTGAGGGGATGAATAATCCATTTACCCTGATGTGATTATTATGCATTGCATGCCTGTATCAAAATATCTCATGTAACACAAAAATATATACATCTACTATAGACCTACAAAAATTAAAAAATGTTAAGTTTTTTTTAAAAATAAGAGAGCCAAAAAGAACAGTAGTTATTTCCCTTATTGCAATGGCTCATACTGGCATGAGGAAGCCAGCAGTTGGGGTAATGGAGTGGTTGCTGGCCAAAAATTAGCACATGTGTAAGTCCCCACTGGAAGAGAGGGATTTTGATTCTATTTCCATCTGCTCCACTTCAGGCATGCTGGCTCTGTCATGTTGTACCTCACCCATTCTGAGGTAGACATTCCCTAGATGATTTCGGGTATGAGGTGGGGGTGGTGTTCGGGGAGGGATCCACTGCCAAGGACACCTACAGAAAGCTGCTCTCTACTTTGCAGATTGATGACAAACAGCTTCAGGGCTATTTGTCTGAGCTTCGCCCAGTGACGATTGTGTTTGTGAACCTGATGTTTGAAGACCAAGACAAAGCAGAAGAGACAGGCCTAGCCATCCAGGATGCCTATATGCACATCACTTCTGTCCTGAAGATCTTCAAAGGCCAAATCAATAAAGTCTTCATGTTTGACAAGGTAAGTGTGAACTATGGGATGGGAACCTACCAGTAGTTTGAGGTTAGCATTCATGGACAAGCACATTGGTGAGACAGAGAATAGACACAGGAAATTTAACCTAGAGGCTGGGCGTGGTGGCTCATGCCTGTAATCCCAGCTCTTTGGGAGGCGGAGGTGGGCGGATCACTTGAGGTCAGGAGTTCAAGACCAGCCTGGCCAACATAGTGAAACCCTGTCTCCACTAAAAATGCAAAAATTAGCTGGGTGCGGTGGCATGTGCCTGTAATCTCAGCTACTCAGGAGGCTGAGGCAGGACAATGGCTTGAACCTGAGAGGCGAAGGTTGCAGTGAGCCGAGATCGCGCCACTGCACTCCAGCCTGGGCTATAGCGTGAGACTCCGTCTCAACCAAACAAAAAAAGAAATTTAACCTAGAAGGCCAGTCTTTATTTATAATTATAACTTCTATGGTGGATATGGCACTTACTATGTGCCAGGCACTGTTCTCAGGACCTGATCTGTATTGACTCATTTCATCCTCATGACCACTCTGAGCGGTAGGTGCTCTGGTCATTATCCTCATTATATAGATGAGGATGCTGAAACAGAGATTAAGATACCAGGACAAGGCGAGATTACGTTTCGCTCATGATCATCAAGCTAGTAAGAGGGAGGCTGGGATTCAAACCCAGGCAGTCTGCCATCCCCGTCTGAGCTCACTATGCTGGGCTACCTCTCACTACACATAAGTCTCCAGCCCAGCGCATGATGTATTACCCAGGGGTTTCAGGTCAGGAGTCTAGTAACCTTCACACCCCAGAAGCTTGTTTCCAAGAATGCCCACTTGCCATGTCAACACCTCCAGTTCCCCTTTTATTTTCATCCATGGCAGGGAGGGGACTGCCTCTGGCTCCCAGGTGTTTTCACTCTTGTTCTTTTTTTTTTTTTTTTTTTTGAGATGGAATCTTGCTCTATTGCCTAGGCTGGAATGCAGTGGCATGATCTCGGCTCACTGCAACCTCCGCCTCCTGGGTTCAAGCGATTCTCTTGATTCAGCCTCCTGAGTAGCTGGGATTACAGGTATGCGCCACCACACCTGGCTAATTTTTGTATTTTTAGTGGAGATGAGGTTTCGCCACGTTGGCCAGATGGGTCTCGAATTCCTGACCTCAAGTGATCCACCTGCCTTGGCCTCCCAAAGTGCTGGGATTACAGGCATGAGCCACTGCACCTGGTCTTCGCTCTGTTCTTAATCAATTCAGAGAAAAGTTATGTGATGAACAAATGACCACAGATGCATATGTGAGAATTGATTTCCCATCTCAATTTCTTCTGTGTAGTAAAAGCAGAGCACTTAATTACCGCCCCACATCCACTCACTCACTAATTCAACAAGCATTTACTGAGCATTTCATAGAAGATGAAAAGCTAGGGCTGGGCAGCAGAGATGAGTAACACACATATTAACACAACCAGGCAGGAAGCATGCATTCCATATGAGATGAACCAACTCTGTGCTATGGGAGTTCTGGGAAAGGGATTAATTCCAGCCTGGTGCCCCCAGTATCTTCTTCAGTATTGACTCATGGGTATCATAAGAAAAGAGTGTAGAATCTAAGAGAACAGTCTTTCGTGTCTTGCAGACATGGCTCCAAAGATTCCCAGCTGTGAGACTTAGCAAGTCATTGAACTTCTCTGAGCCTTGGTTTATTCCTCTTTGAGTGGGGATAGTATTTGCCTCAAATGATTGTGGAAAGTTTTAAATAATGTAATATGTGTGAGGCACTTGGTGTAATGCCTATCTTAGAGTCAGCACGCAATAAATGAGAGCTATCATTCCATTGCTAGGGGGAATCAAAAGCTCTTACCAGGCCACTACATAAATTTGCAGGCAAAAGCTCCCCGCTTCCCCCAAAGGGGCTGCCCTCTTTACATGTACCTAGAAGCAGGGTTTCCCCCTTCATGTCAAGGCAGATCCCAGTCCTTTTTAAGATCTAACAGTTGATCAAATTCTTTTGGAGAGGGTTGAAGAAATTGAGGTATTTTAGTGTTCTTTGCATTTTATCAGGATGTAACATGTCAAAAACTCAAAATTTCAACCCATCACCCTTTATTCACAATGTGCTTTTTTTACAGACAACAGCACCTGACTGAGGTCATTTTTTAAGTGACTAATACTACAAATGCCAAGTTTTAGAGTTGAATCATTGCATGGAACAGTTAGCTTTATGATAAGAAAACCTACTCGCAGCCTAAGCCTTTATCCCTAAGAATGATAACAGTATCTGCAAAGTACTTCATAGTTTACGACGACTTTTTGAATATATATAACACATTCTTTTAGTAGCCAAACACATCTCAGCGGGTCTACAGTATATCCATTTTCAGACAGATAAAAGGAAGTTCCTAGATTTTAATTTACTTATCTAAGTTTCCACATTTGAGAAGTGGCTTGAGAACAGACTTTCTGATTCCAGAGCTGGTGCCTTTTCCACTGCTCTGTGCTGCTGCTTCATAGACTTAAACTGAGCACTTTGCAGCATGGACCTTGGCCACAGGAGAGAGTAGGCTGGAGCATGCACACAGATTGTTCAGCCCTATTCACTATATCTGGAGCAAAACAAGCCCTTCTCAAGGGCTCAAGCCCTCCTGTTGATAATGCAGTAGAAGTGATTGAAGTGTACTAAAAATAAAATACTGTGAGAGAAATCATGATGAAATCTGATTCAGAAGCCAAAAATCGCTGCCGGCTCTCTGTTGAGCCTTCTGGCCAGTCCAGTTTAAAGCACACTGTCCATCAGCTGTGGTTGCTTTCTCTCTCCCTCACAGGGCTGCTCTTTCCTCTGTGTCTTTGGCTTCCCTGGGGAAAAGGTACCTGATGAGCTCACTCGTGCTCTGGAATGTGCTATGGATATATTTGACTTCTGCTCTCAAGTCCACAAAATCCAGTGAGTATTGACCCTGGTCCCACCCAGTGGTCCCTGACCCTTTTGAGGCATAAGTAGGGAGGGCATGCAGGGTACAGGAAAGAAAGAAGAATTAATTAAGAACTTAGTCCTGTGTCTCAAACTGTTGTTCCTCCTTCGCATCTCCGGGCCATGCAGAAATGCCATAAACTAATTCCAACAGGTAGAGAAAATCCTTTCCCACCCTTTCCCAACCCAGTCATTATTTCCCACCCTCCCCACTTTCTCTACACTCATTATCTTTCTTTCTTTCCCCACAAATCTTGTCTCCCCTGCACCAGAACTGTATCCATCGGCATTGCCAGTGGGATTGTCTTCTGTGGGATCGTTGGACACACTGTGAGACACGAGTACACAGGTGTGCTGAGTCAGCTCATCTCCACTTTTCTTTCTGCAAACACAGCACCTTGCCACTGGGCTTTGTGGGAGGAAGCACAAAAACGAGTGAGACATGAGCCCTGCCCTCAGAAACTTTAGAGTCTTCCAGATGGAGCCAAGCCATGGAGCTCTCAATGCTTGCAGAGTGTGCATTTCTGGGGCTATGCATGAGTAGAGAAATATGTAGTCCTGGAAGGGGAGCAGTGGGAGGCTCTATGTTGATGGAATGAGGGGCTCCTGTAATACTTTCCTGTTAACATTAAATAGTTACTTCTCTTCATTCCTGGAATAAGCTAGAACTCCTTAAAAATTATGAATGTTGATATTGCTGAAAAATAATGATACTCTCAAAAGAGAGTAGTAATAAGTAAATCTTATCTCCAGATTTCACGACTCTATTACTTCCCTCTTCCATCCTATCAGGGTTTAAGATTTTCAGCAATAATGTGTCTAAAATACTGAATATATGTAAAATACCACGATAGTTATGTCTGAAATGATACAATGTCTGAGATTTTCTTCGAAAGTACACAGGGTGGGGAGTGTATGGGGGTGAGGATGCGGCAGGATTAGCCACGGGCTAATGGCTTGTTGGGATGGGGTGATGGGTATATGGAAATTCATTATATTATATTTTATTTTATGGTGAAATTTCTCCACAATAAATAGTTTTTAAAAAGAGTATCTTGTTCAGAAGTATTCAAGTTTATGCTAAAGTGACACATTTGCTACCTCATTTGTAGTAATATTAATTGAAGGCTTACAAGCAGCCAGCCACTGATCAAAGTGATAAACGTGTACTAACTCATTAATCTTCATAAACTACCCTCTCAGATAGTTACTATTATCATCCCTATTTTATTTTATTTTTTATTTTTATTTTCATTTTATTTTATTTATTCATTTTTTATTTTTTTTTTTTGAGACGGAGTCTTGCTCTGTCACCCAGGCTGGAGTGCAGTGGCGCAATCTCGGCTCACTGCAAGCTCCACCTCCCAGGTTCAAGCCATTCTCCTGCCTCAGCCTCCCAAGTAGCTGGGACTACAGGCGCCCGCCACCATGCCCAGCTAATTTTTTTGTATTTTTTTTTAGTAGAGACGGGGTTTCACCATGTTAGTCAGGATGGTCTCAATCTCCTGCCTTTGTGATCCACCCACCTCGGCCTCCCAAAGTGCTGGGATTACAGGCGTGAGCCACCGGGCCCGGCCATCATCCCTATTTTATAGGTTAGAGAATGGAGGCATGAAGAGTTATTTAAAGTAATTGTCCCAAGTAGTTTGCACATAGTTAGAGGTAGAGCTGGTGTTCAACCCTGTACAGTCTGCCTTCAGAGCCTGTGCTTCAATCCTCCATGCACGCCTCTTCTAGCCCATTTACTAAATCGAGAAATTGCCAAATGAAGGTTTATTCATAGGAGCATACAGACACAATTTTGTGTCTCATATGGGGATCAGTACCCCAGGCCCAAGCTTGTGCTTGTCCACCTTGTGGCAGAAGACCAGCTTACACCTTCTCTGAGAGCCTTCAGTGATGTGGCCATCCCGCTTACAGAGCCTGCTTCATACTCAAGGCCCTTCTATCCCTGAGCAGATCATTCTCTTGACCTCCCAAGTGAGGCAGAAACTTTGCTAATGGCTAATTAACTCCCTGCACATTTTGTTAATAGCCATTGGCTGAATATGGGTCTTGAGGCTAGACTTGTGTGTCATTCATGAATGGAAAAGGGAGTAAAGGGTGAAAATGCTATTTGGGGACAGTATGTTTCAGATTACATTCAGTTCAATGGCTGTTATTTCTCTGATCTTTGACTTTCTCTTTCTTGCTGTAGTCATTGGTCAAAAAGTCAACATAGCTGCCAGGATGATGATGTACTACCCAGGAATTGTGACCTGTGACTCTGTCACCTACAATGGCAGCCATCTACCAGCATACTTTTTTAAAGAGCTTCCAAAGAAAGTTATGAAAGGTGTTGCAGATTCTGGACCATTGTATCAGTATTTGGGCCGTACTGAGAAAGTGTGAGTGTGGAGCATTAATTTTGAAGTATATTTTAGTAAAGAAGTGGGAGAATTATGATAGCAAGGCAGTCACCCATTTAAGATTTGGAGCCAATTCAAGAAGTTGAAATCTATGCTTTCCCCAGACCAAGGCCCAGACTTCAAAATCCTTAACCTTTCCTCCATCTGACTGACACTATGGCATGGTGGAAAATCCCATTCTCTCCTCAGATCTGAGAATATGAGGGTGATTCTTCAAAGGTTGTACAAACCAAACAAAAAATCCTCTCATTTGAGTATCTATTTGCACCCAAATGAGCCCAATCACCAACCATTAAATATTTACTAATTATGTCAACTATATGCCAAGGCATTGTTAGGGTTAAAAGAGTATAAGATATTATTTCTCCTCTAAGTCTTTAGTGAAATACATTCCCCAAAAGCTCAGCATAGATTTACGGGTGTCACTTCGAAGCTTAAAATCCTTCAATGGCATTCAGTCATTTTCATGGTGACGTTCAAAATCTTTGCAATGACATACAAGGTACCACCTGCCTTTCCAACCTCATCTCCTCCTGTCCCCCCTCCTCTGTGTTGTTTAAGTAGATTGTCCTTATCAACACCCACCTACTCCTGGTCTATTGGGAAAACCGCAGTCAATTTTTGAAACCCAGCTCGAGGGATTCATAGACATTCCTCTATGAATTCCCCATCCCAGCTAGACAGTTAAGCTCTTTCCTCCTTTGTCTTCCTTCTTCCTCTTCCTTTTTTCCTCCTATAGCATATGCCTCTATTAGAACACTCCTCACCCTATATCACAATTATTCACTTCCTATAGTTTTCACTTGTTACACTGTGAACTCTTTGAAGATACTAATTATTTCTTTATTCTTATATCCCCAGTGCTTGGTATACAGTAGGTCCTCAATAATGATGAATAAATGAATGGCACAGAAAGCAGAAAGTTGTTATTCATTATATTAGCAAGCTAGAATCGAGGTCTTCAAGAGTCAGATAACAGAACCAGGGCTGCAGTTGGGTCAAGGTATCTTTATTATTCACTTCAGTATTCCTGAGGCTCAGCACTGTGCTTGGCATACATAGGCCATCAATAAAGTGCAGTTTGAATACATGAATGAATAATAATTTTTAGTGAGTACTTATTAAACATCAGGTACTTTACCTCAAAATATATAATCCAGTCTTAATATTGACCATATGAGATAGAAATTATTATAATTTCCATTTTTATAAATTCAAAAACCGAGGCTCAAAGATGTTAAATGACTTGTCTATGGCCATATCTATAGTGAGCAATGGAGTCAAGATTCAGTCACAATAATATGGCCTTATAGGCAATCACAAAACCTCAGTGGTGTGCAAAAATAAACATTTATTTTTCTCACAAATGTGGGGTTCAATTGATCTTGGCTGGATTTGGTTGATCTTGTCTTGGCTTATTCACGTGCCTGGGGTTCAACAGGCTGTTAGCCAACCTAGCGGCCTCAGTTGGGATAACTATAGCAATCTGGCTCTATGTGCCTCATCTTCCATCCAGCATGTTTGTCCTGACAATATTAGAGGAGCAAGAGAGCTGGCCCAATGCAAAAGCATTTTTCAAGCCTCTTCCTATGTCTTATGTTTGCGATAGTCCATTGACGAAAGCATTCACAAGGTTGAGTCCAGAATGAGAGGACTCTGCCAAGTTACATAGCAAAGGGCATACATAGACACAGGTACTGGGGCCATTAATGCAATCAGTTTACTATGCAAACCCAGGACTATCTGATCCCAAAGCCTGTACCCCTCATGATTTTTCTGTACCACCTCTGCAGATAAGAGTGTAGAAATACACATACAGACATGAACAGGGCCTAGTTCCTGCCCAGAAAACTCACAATCAAGTGGGGAAGACCAACATATACAAACTTAACTGTATGTTACATGGGAACCTTTGATATATGCTATAAGAGAGGCATAACAAAGTAGTATTGCAGTTCAGAGAAGGGCATAATCCATTTTAACTAAAAGGCTTCTTCAAGAGATAGTGTTACGGAGTGAGCAAACATATGCACCCTGGCCTATGTTTGGATACTGTCAGTATCCTCTGTTACCACCTGCTATGGGGTCTTGGGCAATTAAACTCTTTGTGCCTGAATTTCCTTACTGGCAAAATGAACATAATAGTAGTACTTTTTTTTTTTTGAGATGGAGCTTTGCTTTTATTGCCCAGGATGGAATGCAATGGCGTGATCTTGGCTCACTGCAACCTCTGTCTCTTGGGTTCAAGCGATTCTCCTGTCTCAGCCTCCAGAGTAGCTGGGATGACAGGCGCACGTCACCAAGCCCAGCTAATTTTTGTATTTTTAGTAGAGTCAGGTTTTCACCATGTTGGTCAGGCTGGTCTCAAACTCCTGACCTCAGATGATCCACCTGCCTCAGCCTCCCAAAATGCTGGGATTACAAGCATGAGCCACTGCACCTGGCCAGTAGTCCTTTTTTTTTTTTTTTCTCTGAGATGGAGTCTCGCTCTGTCGCCCAGGCTGGAGTGCAGTGGTGCGATCTCAGCTCACTGCAAGCTCCCCCTCCTGGGTTCACGCCATTCTCCTGCCTCAACCCCCTGAGTAGCTGGGACTACAGGCGCCCGCCACCACGCCTGGCTAATTTCTTTTTGTATTTTTGGTAGAGACGGGGTTTCACAGTGTTAGCCAGGATGGTCTTGATCTCCTGACCTCGTGATCTGCCCACCTCGGCCTCCCAAAGTGCTGGGATTACAGGCGTGAGTCACTGCGCCCAGCCAAGTAGTACTTCTTAACAGTGTTTTTGTCAGGATTAAAGAAAATGATGCATGCAAAGCACTTGGAACTGCCCCAGACACATAGCGTGTGCTCCAAAAAAAGGTGCACTATTATTGATTGAGCAATTGGTGGAATCTTTGCAGGATGTGTGACTCTGCACCACATTGAAGTCTATTAGGTCATATATCAGGTGTCTGATCTCCCCAGAAAGGGGTTTCCTCTACCAGTGCAGACTCAACAAGCATTTATTGAACAATGTGCCAAATGCTATAGAAACAAATGCTACCTGAGTTCTTTGGATTCTCCACTACCAAGTCAGACCTTCTCCTCCTTTCTCCTTCTTTTGGTGTTTGCAACCCTTGAGTCAGGGGATAGACTCTTGTTAGCAATTGAGAAGGAAACTTTCTGGGAACTAAGAACTAATCACTCTTGCTCTCAATATTTCCCTGTTTTGAATCTAGCATCTGTTCTTTTGTTCTTCTCTTCAGCATGTTTCGTATGGCGTGCCTCATCTGCAACAGAAAGGAGGATTACCCTTTGCTGGGTAGGTAGTAGGCCTTGATTTTAAACTTCTTTATTGAACTATAACAAAACATGCAGAAAAGTACATCAATGATAAGTGTGCAGCTTAATGAATTATCACAAAATGAAAATATAATCATCTTCCAGGTTAAGAAATAGAAAAATAGCAATACACCAGGATTGCTCTTTCCTTCTTCCTTTCCTCAAAGTCTTCTAATACCCTCGATTACTTATGCCTGTTTAAAAAATTGATACAGATGGAATCATACATTGTATAATTATATACGCCTCATATATACTTTCTCTTACTCAATGGTATGTTATATAATTCATCCATATTGTTGAGTGTAGCTGTAATTCATTCTCTGTCATTACTATGTAGTATTCCATTTTTATAAATATACAACAATTTACCCATTCTGTTGCTGTACAACATTTGGGTTATTTCCAGTTTTTGGTTCTTATGAATAATATTGCCATAAACATTCTTCCACAAGTCTTTTGGTGAATGCATGTATACATTTCTGTTGAGTACAATGTAGGAGTAAAACGTACGACTGAAATTGTTGGGGAAAAGGGTGCAATTTTGGTCGATGATGCCAAATAGTTTTCCAAAATGGTTGTATTTATTTATATTCTGACCGAGAATGTTAAGAGAGTTCCAGTTGTTCTTCATCTTTGGCAACAACTTAGTTTTATCCGTCTTTATCCTTTCAATAATTCTGTTGGGTATATAGTAGTATCTTATTATGGTTTCCATTTGTATTTCCCTGATGTGGTTGAGCTCCTTTTTCATAAGTTTATTGGCCATTTGGACTTATTTATTTATTTATTTATTTGTTTATTTTGAGACAGAGTCTCACTCTGCTGCCCAGGCTGGAGTACAATGGAGCGATCTTGGCTCACTACAACCTCTACCTCCTGGGTTCAAGTGATTCTCATAACTCAGCCTCCTGAGTAGCTGGAATTACAGGTGTCTGCCACCATGCCCAGCTAATTTTTGTATTTTAGTGGAGATAGGGTTTCACCATGTTGGCCAGACTGGTCTTGAACTCCTAACTTCAAGTGATCTGCCTGTCCCAGCCTCCCAAAGTGCTGGGATTACAGGCGTGAGCCACCGTGCCTAGCCCAGACATTTTTTTTAAAGTACCTATACAATTTTTCACCTATTTTTCAACTGGGTTGTATTTTGATTATCTTTTGGAATTATTTACACATTCTAGAGATGGGTCCTTTGTCATTTGTTTCTACTGTATATCACTTTTCCCACTCTGTGTTTGCCTTTTTACTCTCAATTATGCATTTAATAAACAGAATTCCTAATTTTAATGTAATCAAATTTACCTGTCTTTTATAGTTAGTGCTTCTGTGTACTATTTGAGATACCTTTCCTTACCCAAAAATCATGGAGGTATTTTTCTAGCATTTTTTTCAGAAATTTTGTTTTTACCTTTTATATTTAAGTCTACAATCCATTTGGAAGTGATATTTTTGTGATTCCTGGTGATAGGGACCTTATCGTAAGAAAGATAACTCGAGATTAGACAGGGGAGTAGACCTAAAATGAGGCAGGGATATACCTATGAGAGAAGAGACCCAATGAAGATTGACCTGTGGATTCTGAAGGCAGCCACTTCTAGTAGCACTTGTAATTTCCTTCTGTCAGACACGAACATCCCCAAAAGTCTTATCATAAGTTAAATCTTGGTCTTGTGTTAAGGCAATTAAGAGGAGGCTCTGTCTCACACTTTGGAGAAATATCAGGCCACAATCTTGGTGTCAGCAGAGCCTGATGGAGGGCAACAGTTCCAGAACTGCAAAAAACGCTTGAGCCAGCAGAAATGCCTCACTTTCACTGCTTTCAGGTAGTTTTCAGGGTCTTCAAGCCAATCACTTCATTTAAGTCCAGATTCCAAAACTCCTGAAGTTAGAGAGAAGGAATACCCACTCTTGCCCTCCTCTGAGGCCTTACTTTTCATCCTAGGCTATACTTATTTTAGTAATTGACAGCAACAGAATCCTAACCTTCTTTCTACAAGATTGCAGACCCAACATGACAGTCACATTAGAACACATTATGTGTATGTTTCTTTCTTTTTTTTTTTTTTTTTGAGACAGAGTCTCACTCTGTCACCCAGGCTGGAGTGCAGTGGCGTGATCTCAGCTCACTGCAACCTCTACATCCCGGGTTCAAGCGATTCTTCTGCCTCAGCCTCCCAAGTAGCTGGGATTACAGGTGCACACCACCACACTCAGCTAAATTTTGTATTTTTAGTAGAGACGGGGTTTCACCATGTTGGCCAGGCTGGTCTTGAACTCCTGATCTTGTGATCTGTCCACCTTGGCCTCCCAAAGTGCTGGGGTTATAGTCGTGAGCCACTGCGCGCAGCCTATGTGTATATTTCTCAGTCTGATCTAGTTGCTTTTTTGCCCTGATTCCACCAGTATGACATAAATATCAGGCCCACATACCTTTCCTTCAAGCTATAACCAAACACAGATTGTCAGAGGCTAGCAACATGGGAAATGCCTTTCTTTTACAAGGGCTGCTGTAAATGAAATTGCAACAACATGGTTGACAACAAAACTATAATAAATAAATAGTGGCTTTTTAGAGTAAAAACTGCATACAACAGTCCCCGATATTGAGGCTTTGCTTAGATAGAAACAAGGTGCATGCATTTCAAGTTAAGGAGACAACCTCATTTTAGAATCCAGCTAAAGATAATCCAAAAGCTTCTACCTGTAGGTGTTCTGTATGAATAGAACACAGAGAGCTGGAAGAGTCAGCTATGCAGCCTTTTTTTTTTTTTTTTTAAGCTTCCTTAGGGAACTTTATTTATTTTTTTTTTTTTGAGAGGGAGTTTCACTCTTGCTGCCCAGGCTGGAGTGCAATGGCGCGATCTTGGCTTACCGCAACCTCTGCCTCCCAGGTTCAAGCAATTCTTCTGCCTCAGTCTCCCAAGTAGCTGGGATTACAGGAATGCACCACCATGCCTGGCTAATTTTGTGTTTTTAGTAGAGATGGGGTTTCTCCATGTGGAGGCTGGTCTCGAACTCCTGACCTCAGGGGATCTGCCCGCCTCGGCCTCCCAAAGTGCTGGGATTACAGGTGTGAACCACTGCGCCTGGCCTGGAAACTTTATTATTTTTTATTTTTTTATTATTATACTTTAAGTTCTAGGGTACATGTGCACAACGTGCAGGTTTGTTACATATATATACATGTGCCATGTTGGTGTGCAGCTATGCAGCCTTTTAAGCCTCATCTTCTGAGTTCCTATGTGAGCTTCATTCAGGCCAAAGAAAAACACAAAACATCTCACAAAATTGAGGTTCAAATGCATTTTCAGAAAGGGAATATTTCACCCAAAAGAAGCAATACAGTCTGCTAAGTAGTTCTCACTAAGCCATACTCAGAAATGTATATTACCAAGCAAAGCACTTAGCTTCTTTTTATTAAATGTCTACACTTGAATCTCGGCCTCCCAAAGTGCTGGGATTACAGGAGTGAGCCACAGTGCCTGGCTCAAGGATATTTTTAGAAGGAGTGTTTCTATGTGCCTTTTTATATCTCTAGACTATTTTATGTTGATTGAGTTTGCCCTTTTTTAAAACTAAAAATAACAGGACGTAATAAAGAGATCAACTACTTCATGTGTACTATGAAGAAATTTTTGATATCTAACAGCAGCCAAGTCTTAATGTATGAGGGATTACCGGGATATGGAAAAAGCCAGATACTTAGGAAAATTGAGTACCTGGCCCAAGGTAAGAACCACAGGTGAGTGTCTTGGAATGATTGTTCTGTGTGAACCCATATAATCCTGATTTATTTTGATGCTCCTCTCCTTCCTATAACTTGCTTTATGTAAATTATCTATAACCTACAATTATTGGATGCCATGACCCTTGTGCTAAATAGATAACTAATAATAAACATATAGAGCTAAGAAAAAGAGAAACTGGGCTGACCCATGGATATCCTGATTTAATGCCAGGTAGGGCTTGGTTATTTAAAGTTTCCTAGGTAATCCCAACATTCAGAGAGATCAAGAACAATTGGCATAGATGTTGAGATCAGGGTTAGATTTGGTCTGCAGAACAAACACTTAAGTTTATCCAGGTAGCTGACAGTGTAGCAGGATGAGCTGCAGACAAAACCCCTCAGACACGGAGATAGTGAAAGGAGTGGCTTTAATCAGCTGGGAGAATCAGCAGGCTAGCGTCTCAAAATCTGAGCTCGTCAGGTGCTCAACTTCTGCCCTTATAAGGGCTCACAACTCTAAGGGGGTCCACATGAGAGGGTCGTGATCAATTGAGCAAGCCAGGGGGTACGTGACGGGGGCTGCGAGCACCGGTGGTCACAGTGAAACAGAACAGAACGGGAGATTTCACAATGTCCTTCCATACAATGTCTGGAATCTATAGATAACAACAGTTGCTAGGTCAGGGGTTGAATTTTAACTACCAGGCTTAGGTCAGGCAGGCCCAGGCCTGGTTTCGGGTCTGATTCCTTGGTTTCGGGTCTGGTTCTTAGGCGCTGGGCTACCTGCCTTTAGTTTCGCTTCTCTGTCCTTTTCTGAGTATAAAACAATATAAAACAATATGAGAGGGTCTCTCTCTTCCCTCATTTCTCCCCTTTGAGACTCTCACTTTTTATTAGTGGGAGTTCTCACTCTTATTTTTGCTACTTATGCCTTCTTGTGCAATAGATTGATAGTGATTCATATAGTACACTTGTGCTGAAGCATTTTGGTGAACTAAAGTAGCAATGAAGCTTTTTATCATTTGAAGAAGTACAGGTAGCAAACAAGGGAGCAGTAAGCAGGTTTCTATTACTATTATAACTCCTATTATAAGAGTTTTAAATCCTTCTAGTGCTGGGAACCACCTTCTAAACATGGCTTCAGGGTCGAATCCGTGCTACACTTGTACGGGCATATGTGCCAGTTTTGTCATATTTTTAACTATGTCTTTAACTACTTGCCTTTGATTATCTATGTGTAGACAGTAATTAGTAAGGTTAAATTTTTTATAGACCTCGCTTTTGGCTGCTAGCAAGTAGTCGAGAGCCAATCTATTTTGATAGATAGCATTTCTTATCTGAGTTTCTTGCCGGGCCAGAATAGTCAAGGCTTGACTGGTTTTATTAGTGATGATTTCTAAAACAGCTTGCAACCGTATGATTTGGTTGAGCACGTAAATGGGGGTCTGGTATACCCATGAGCTGTCTTGTGTCTAAGTGGCAGGCCTATAGTATTGTATAATTTTTTAGGTGGTCATTCATCATCCTTTTCTTTTTTTTTCCCTCCCCAGGCTGGAACATTGCCAATCGGTCACTGCAACCTCCTCCGGTTCACCCATTCTCTGTCTCACCGCTCGATACTTACAAAGTTTCGTCAGGTCAGGTAGCCCCAGGGCTGGGGCCGACCTGAGTTTTTCTTTTAACTCATGAAAAGCTTGTTGCTGTTGGTTGTAGTAGATACAATTTATCTAATTTACATTTTTATTAACTGTCATTCACTAAAATACTGACTTAAATTTTGTAGCTATTTGATTTCAAGCTTTAAATTGATCTGGTATTCCTCCTGGGACTCCAATTGCGTTTAAATGGACGTGAGAGTTGAAAGACCTATAAGGGGGCTTCTCTGGCTTTACGATGTCTAATTTTTCCTCCCTCTGGTTGATGAAATGCCAGGGTGAAAGGGATAGCTAAATGGACTAAAGTATAAGTGCCACTCCAGTTATTCGGCAGAGTGCCCAGTAAAGGTCCACCACAATACCACCACACATCTGCTCGGGGATGAACAAGGGCTGACTGATTGATAAGCTCTTGAAAATTCTTAAGCTCATCGCATCCCTTCAGGTCTCTAAGGAATCCTAAGTTTCCTCCCTGTGGTGAGAGACACGAAGTGAACTTAGTGTTGGGAGACGGAGGCTGGATGGCCCTCGGGGGCTGACCCACAGGGATAGCAGAGAGAGCTTGGCATGACTTATTACTCCAGGCTGTAGAATCCTGGAAGAGAGCTACCATGCAGCCCATGCCTGGTCGACTGGAGGACCACCTAAGTGGAAGGGGGACAATCAGGGCCTCTGGCCTGCCATGTGCACAAGCATAACAATTGCTTTTGTTTAACGTGCAGATGGAATATTTGATCCATTTCAACCAGGCATTTGCATCTTGGTATGCTGTCTTAATTGCCAAAGTTTGTTTTAAGTCTTTAACTTCTATGATCCTCTAGTAAAATAAATGTTTCCTTTAGGACCTATTTTTATTAGTTTTTAGACCAAAGAAAGCTAAACACCATTTTATATTTAATATTGCTTCTTGTATGATTTTAATACAAGATAAGCTAAATTTTACCTTTATATTAGTGTATTATTAATGTTAAACTTAATTTTAATAAAACCTTGTAGACATATTTATCCAATTTTTCATGTTTGACCATAAGGTAAGTTTTTACAGACTCTTTTTAACCTTTTATAATTTTTGTTAAAGAACAGATTGGTGCTTTAAGAAAAACCTGTTTCGTTTTTACTTTAATGTCCAGTTCACAGAAAAACTGGATGATACCTTTTTATCTTTAGCTAATATGTTTACACATAGAATTTTTTTTTATAATTAACGTTTTAAAACTTGCTTAAACTTTCAAAACAATAATTTTTTTAATCTTTTAATGTAGGTAAAAATCCACATTCTTATGCCTCCTTCTAATCTTTTTACCAAAAATATATTTTACTTTTCTTATGCACCTTGCATATAAACTGTTTCTTCAACAGTACTCAGGAGGCCTTATTACTTTTAAATTATACAATATTTTTTGCATAAATTTTTTTATAACATTTTTTTCCACGACTTTTGCAGACAATTCCTCGACATGTCTCAACTTTCTGACTTATTACAAACATTTCTTTCTTTAAACAACAGTTAATTTATTTCAAGACAAGAATTTACCATATAACACTCTTTTTACATAAATTTTGCCTTCCCCAGCCTTTTTTTTTTTTTTTTTTTTTTTTTCTGTTAGCAAAGCAGCTGCTGCTACAGATTGAATGCATCTGGGCCATCTGTGGGTTACTGGGTTAAGGATTTTTGATAGGAAGGCCTCAGTGCTTTCGGGATATGCCCTTGTTTACACTGACAACAAAGTGGTATTAGAGTGTTACAGGGTTACGGAGAATACCTTTAATTATCAATTTTAGGTTTTAAATTTACCTTGGCTTTTAAAGGGAATAGGGTATACTGTTTTTTTCTTAACTACTTGTATACTTCTCTCTCTCTATTTTTCTTTCTCTCTTTTGACTTTCTGTCTCTCTCTCTCTCCCTCTCTCTCTCTGACTTTCCTTTTGCCTCTGTTTCTTCCTCTCTTTCTGCCTCTCTTGACTACTGTGGGATGGAAGGGGGTCTAAAACCAGCTGTGATTGTCTATGTACAGAAACTGGTCTGGGTGCCTTGGCTTACAGGTTACCTTGTGCCATACCTTTGAAACAAGGGACTGTCTAGGCTTCCTTCTGATGGCCAACCCACCTCTAATGCTGGCCAGTCTATTTTACACAAAGTTCTAAGTTTTTCTGGTGTCATAGTAGCACCGTAATCTCCCTTAAATCCTTTCTTGAAATTTTTCAACATAGTTTCTAGTAGGATGGGCTTATTTGTGCCTGACCCATGTTTCTTCAAGACAAAACACCATTCTCACACCACATGCACACCACAAAACAAAAAACAGGTAAAAAGGGCACACACACACTTTTGCAGTTTACACCAAACCAAAATCAAAACCAAAATCAGAGTATCCAGAAATCCAAGCCAGGTCAAAACCAAAACCAAAGTATCAAGCAATCTAAGTCAAGTCAAAAACAAAAACCAAAGTGCCGGTACAGGCACACCATGGGTGATCAGGCCATGCTTCTACTCAAATGGAGTGGGCAAGTTCCCAAGACCAGTCCTGTCAAGCAATTGAAACCAAGTCAAAACCAAAACCAAAGTGCTGATAAAGGCATGCCGTGGGTGATCAGGCCACGCTTCCACTCAAATGGAGTGGGCAAGTTCCAAAGACTAGTCTTACCAAGTTTTAGTTGTCTGGACTCCAAGTGCCAGTTCCTTCCCGGTGTTCAGCCACTGCGTTGATCCTTCACGGGGGCCTGCCACACACTGCTCTGGCGAGGTGTCCCACCGGGGCAAATGCCTTCCCGGGAGCGCTCTCAGGATCCGCGTCGCTCCGTCGCTCCGGCTGGTTGGAGTCCCCAGCAGGGATGTTCCACAAGGCAGGCTAAAGGCGCCTAAGGAGCTGCCTCGATCATCCATTAATCACCTCGCTTCCCTGTCAGCGAACCAAGAAATGTAGCAGGATGAGCTGCAGACAAAACCCCTCAGACACTGAGATAGTGAAGGGAGTGGCTTTAATCAGCTGGGAGAATCGGCAGGCTAGCGTCTCAAAATCCAAGCTCATCAGGTGCTCAACTTCTGTCCCTTTTAAGGGCTCACAACTCTAAGGGGGTCCGCGTGAGAGGGTCGTGATCGATTGGGCAAGCCAGGGGGTATGTGACAGGGGCTGCAAGCATCGGTGGTCACAGTGAAACAGAACAGAACGGGAGATTTCACAATGTCCTTCCATACAATGTCCTTCCATACAATGTCTGGAATCTATAGATAACAACAGTTGCTAGGTCAGGGGTCAAATTTTAACTACCGGGCTTAGGTCAGGCAGGCCCAGGCCTGGTTTCGGGTCTGGTTCCTAGGCGCCGGGCTACCTGCCTTTAGTTTCACTTCTCTTTCCTTTTCTGAGTATAAAACAATATAAAACAATATGAGAGGGTCTGTCTCTTCCCTTAACAGGGAATCACTAGTTCAAACCATTTAGTCCTGAGACTGGGGATAGAGAATAAGAGGTCTTTGGATTTTTCCCTGGAAGACAGATCTAATATACTTGTCTCATGTTGTTTATTTATTTTCATATAAGGAATATTATGAGGGCTATCTTTGGGACAATCCATTCTACTTCCTCATGGAAGTAGATAGTATGGTATTCAATAACAGTGGTGATGACCAGGACAATAATGATGGTGTCTCATATCCTTTCCCCATCTAACCTAAACAGTATGAGGGGAAAATGCTTGTTAATCTTATAATATTCTTAGCTGTATCTCTATCCCACATTAAAGTTAGGCCTGAGAAAGGCCAGTTTTAAAATATCTTTACCATTGCTGAAGGGATAGTTCACAACAGTCAGAAGACATTTGTTTATTCATGTATTCAATCATTTATTGAATTCCTACTATGTTCAGGAACTACTAAGTGCTGTATTCATTAGCCAGGGCCTCTGTAAAAAAGTACTACAAATGGATGGCTTACAACAGAAATTTGTCTCATAGTTCTTGGGGGTAGGAGTCTGAGATCAAGGCATCTTTTCTTCTGGGGACCGTGAGGAAGAATCTGTTTCATGCCCTCCTGCTAGCTTCTGCTGGTTGCTGGCAATCTTTGGTGTTCCAAAGATGGCTTGTGGAAGCATCACCCTAATCACTGCCTTCATTTCACATGGCATTCTCCCTGTGTGTTGTTTGTGTCCAAATTTCTCCTTGTTATAAGGGCATCAGTTATATTGGATTAGAGGCCCACCCTAGTGCAGCATGATCTCATCTTAACTAATTGTATCTGCAACAACTCTCTTTTCAAATAAGGTCACACTTTGAGGTCCTAGAGGCTAAGAATTTAACATATGAATTTTGTGGGGACATGTGTCAACAAGTGCCAAAGCCCTGAATATCAATAGTCTGCTCTCTGCCCTCAAGGAGCTCTCACAGAAGAGGACGAGAGAGATAATGTGTTAGTCGTTTTCACGTTGCTATAAGGAACTACCTGAGACTGGGTAATTTATAAAGAAAAGAGGTTTAATTGACTCACAGTTCCACATGGCTGGGGAGGCCTCAGGGAAATTATAATCATGACAGAAGGCAAAGGGGAAGCAAGGTGTGTCTTACATAGAGACAGCGAGCAAAGGAGGAAGTGCCAAACTTTTAAACCATCAAATCTCATGAGAACTCCCTCACTATCATGAGAACAGCATGGGGGGAACCGCCCTCATGATCCAATCACTTCCCAACTGGTCTCTCCCCTGACACTCGGGGATTACAATTCGGGATGAGATTTGGGTGAGGACACAGAGCCAAACCGTATCAGATAACATTAAAAGTTGAATGTAGTGAGGGCAATGATAGAGTCATGCAATAGAGAATTGTGGAAGTTCAGAGAAGAAAGGGTATGTAGCCAACCTTGGGACATTGATGACAGTTTCCAGGAGGCTACACCTGAGCTGAGACTTAAGATGAACTCAAATGAGGGGCAATGAGAAGCGATAGCACTCTGGGCTGAGGATACAGCATAAGCAAAGGCATGGAGAGGAGAAACAGCTCTGGGTGTGCAGGGAACTCTCACCTGCTTGCTGTTGGTGAAGGGTAGATTGCTAGGCAGAGAGTGGCAAGAAAGGATAGAATGAGGCTTTGGAAAGTCTTGTGTGTCACAGAAAGGAGGCCTGGGTTCATGCCATTAGGCAATAGGAGCTCCCAGTCAGAGGGTCATGACCTGGATGGGGGTAGTGGCTTGCTATTGTGGTAGTATAGGGTAGCAGTAGGACTAGAAAGGAGAGAATTAGCTAGGTTAAATTAATCAGGGCTTAGGAACAGGAGAAGAGGGAGTATATCAGAAGCAGCAATAAAGAACCATTGCAAGATAGCTTGGAAAATCTCCATCATTACAGCTGAATATGAGAAGACAGAGCTTTCCTTCAAACTTTATTATTTTCAAAAATATATATTTAAAAATTTCTGATTCTTGATTTTCTCACAAACAGGATTATTGCCATTTCATTGACTAAGATCAGCTTCCATCAAACTTTCTATACCATCCAGATGCTCATGGCCAATGTCCTAGGCCTGGTCACTTGTAAACATTATAAAGAACGACAGACCAACCTTCGAAATAAAGTCATGACACTGTTGGATGAAAAGTTCTACTGTCTTCTTAATGACATTTTCCATGTTCAGGTAACTAGCTAGTATTATACTTCTGCACAAACAGCCATGGGCAGGCACAGCAACTCCTCTCTGGTGCATTGTGACTTAGCATCTCTTTGGTCTGTATATCTGGAGTATCCAGATGGTGAGTAAATGGCACCCAATCCTCTTTGGATGTGCATCCTCATTCTTGACATATTAGAGGTATCTTGAAATACCATACTCAAGAAAATCCAAATGGCCACCTGCTGACTAATTTTTTTCTTACCTTTCTATCATAGCTATACTAGCTACTCTGGGACACAAAGTCACTCTGTTCCTACAAGTGATGCCAGTGCAGACTGTGCCCTGTCTTTTCCTGAATTATCTAACACAAGGGTCCTCAACCCCTGGTACTAGTCCATGGCCTGTTAGAAACCAGACCACACAGCAGGAGGTAACCAGTGGGTGAGCAAGTGAAGCTTCATCTCTATTTATAGCCACTCCCCATTGCTCACATTACCACCTAAGCTCCTCCTGTCAGATCAGCAGCAGCATTAGATTCTCATAGGAGCATGAATCTTATTGTGAACTGTGCATGCAAGGGATCTAGGTTCCATGCTCCTTATGAGAATCTAATGCCTGATGATCTGTCACTGGCTCCCATCAGCCTCAGATGGGACCATCTAGTTGCAAGGAAACAAGCTCAGGGCTCCCACTGATTCTATCTACATTACGGTGAGTTGTATAATTATTTCATTATATATTACAATGTAATAATAACAGAAGCAAAGTGCACAATAAATGTAATGCACCCGAATTATCCCAAAATCATCCCCCCCGCCCCAGTTCATGAAAAATATTATTTTCCACAAAACTGGTCCCTGGTGCCAAAAAGGTTGGGACCACTTATCTAACACATGAGGATTTTAAGACACAGAATAGTTAAGTGTTTTGCCCAAAGTTGCACAGCCAGTAGTTCCCTTTGCTATTTTCCCATACTCAATATTCTCATAATTCTTTGTACAGTTCCCCATTTCTCAGGAGATTTCCAGGATGAGAACCTTGAAAAAGCAAAAACAATTGGAAATATTGTTTATGAAGATCTTGAAGCGGGTAAGAGCATCTGTGGGTCAAGAAGTAGGGGGAAGAAAACTGGGCAAATCACCACAAAGCCAGGTGGTTTGAGGAGTTCAGACCGCATTGGCAAGAGGCTTTTGAAGTATGTGAAGGCTTTATCCTAAAGTGCTTCCCTCTCTTCCATCCTTCCAAACTTCAAGCTAAAGGTCTGTTTAGAATTTAGATGCCTTGAAAAGAGTCCCTTAACATTACTCCTAGGAGTCTGGCCTCTCTCAGCACTCATTTTTTCATCCTTTGTTGAGATATAATGTACCAAAGTGGTTACATATGCAGGCTCTGTAGTCAGACCACTGAGGTTTGAACCCCCAGGCTTGCTACCTGAGCAACCTCGAGCAGTGACTTATCCTCTCTATGTTTCTGCTTTATCATCTATCAAATGGAGGAAAATAATAGTACGTAGCTCACTGGGATATAAGTTTAAATGACTAGATTATCTGTAGAAACACTTAGAACAGTGCCTCTTTCATAAGAAACACTCAACAAGTATTAGCTCTCTCTCTCCCAGTAATATCATGACTGTCTGCTATATATTGATCACCAAATTTATATTTCAGTCCCCACCTCTCTTATAAACACCAAAACCATATTCCTAAGAGCCTTGTATATATTCCACTTGGATGTAGTGACTCACGCTGAGTTGAGTGTCTAATGCCAAATTCAGTTTTTTACTATAGTGCCCTTTCTTCTTCATCCTGATCCTGATCCTTGATTTCATTAGCAGCAAATTATGCCATTCTGTATCACTTAAAGTTATCCTTGCCTTCTTTTTCACCCACATTCCCGCATTTACTCACTGCCAAGTCCTACTATTTTTACCTCAAACAGTCTCTGGAATCTCCTTGTCCTCCCTTCCTATTGCCATAGTTCAGGCTCTTATCATCTTTTCCTGGACTATTTCCATAGATTTCAAAAAAACTCTGTGCTTCACACCTCTCTGCTTCACTTCATCCTTCATATAATTCTCAGAGTATATGCAAATCACACCAACCCATACTTTATACTCTCGAAATAAGTCCCAGTGGTAATAAGATAAAAGCCAAAAGATTTTTTTTAACCTAGAGAAATGGCGCTCATCTTTCAATGTCACCTCTTTGGTGAGAACTTCCCCAGATCACTAGACATGACTAATTATTCTTCCACCAGGCTTCTGTAAGGCTTTGAACACATTTCTAGTTATACTATACACTCTATACTATTATGGTATATTGCCATTCATTACTTATAAATCTGTTTCTCTCTCCCTCAGGAGATCGTGAGCCTCTTTTTTTTTTTTTTGAGACAGAGTCTCGCTCTGTCACCCAGGCTGAAGTGCAATGGTGCAGTCTTGGCTCACTGCAACCTCTGCCTCCCAGGTTCAAGCAATTCTCCTGCCTCAGCCTCCTGACTAGCTGGGACTACAGGCATGCACCACCACACCCAGCTAATTTTTGTATTTTTAGTAGAAATGGGGTTTCAGTATGTTGGCCAGGCTCTTCTCAAACTCCTGACCTTGTGACCCACCCACCTCAGCCTCCCAAAGTGCTGGGATTACAGGCGTGAGCCACCGCACCTGGCCTGTGAGCTTCTTAAGAACAGAGAGTCTCTTAACATTTCTGTATCACTATTGATGAGCAATGTGCCTCATAGTTGTACATAATAAATGATCGATATAAGTTGGTGGCATTGTATTATATTTATAATACAGCTTTCTTCTTCTGCACTTCAGGTCATAGGCAAGACAATATCAGTAGTTTCTAAGTGTCAGGCTTTAGACTGTTTGCATCACAAGTATTTACAAGAAGCTCCTTTAAAAATATGGATTTGTGAGTTCTAACTCTAAAGATTAAAAAAGTAGGATGTGGATTGGGCCTAGGAACCTATTTAGTTGTTTGCTTTTGTTTTAAAACTTTTCAGTTGGTACTGAAGCAGAATCTTGTTTGGAAACTGCTACCAAAGCTGTGTTTGATTATGTACTGACAAGTCTTTGGACCATTAACTATCTGTGTGACCCTGGGCAAGTTACTTAACCTCTCTGTGCCCAAATTTTCTCAGTAAATAGATTCAATAGTACCACTTTATATGGACGTTGTGAGGATTAAATGAGTTAATTTTGTAAAGAGCATCCTGCAGTACTTGGAACATAGTAAGTACAATGTAAATGTTGGCTTTTTTTCACTTTAGAGAGAACCCAATCCTCATTTTAAATTTTAAGAAACCAGGCCAATGTTTTATTATTGAATTCATGCTTTTTTGTTCCTGCTTTATTCTCTTCCATTTATGAATAATTCATTAACAAGGCTATCCCAAGATTAAAACTTAAATTTCTATCTGCCCCATCTTTTTAAAGATATCAGTCAAAATCAAAACAATGTAGTGCTTACCTCCTCATTAATTAAACGTTCTCGGGGCTAGTCAAAGGGCTAAGTATTTGGTGATAGAATGGGGCTGCAGGAGTAGACTTACGCATGTGTAAACGAGGCAGGTTATAACACTTTATAATGACTGTCAAGCACAAAGAGAAAGAATGGGTTAACTCAATCTCTTCTCAGAGGGAAACAAAAAGCAGCCATTAGCAGTCTGGAGCAGTGAGAATTGGGGAGCGGGTTTTCTGCATTGTGACACCTTACACAGTGGTAAGGCAGAGCCTGCTATGTAAGTGGTTGACGCTAAAATGTAGGCTCCATATTTTGTTTGAGACTGTATTCCCAGTACCTAGAACAGCACCTGACCCTGCTAGATGCACAATAAATGCTTAATGAGTGAATAAATAATTCAGACTACTTAGGGGAGGGTAGTCTATATGAGAAAAGGGACACATGATCTGTTTTTTAAGTGTAACACATACCACATTTCAAACTAGAATAGCATCAGCTGCCAGCAGGGCGAGGACTAGTTTCGTTTAGCACTTAGCCCAGGGGGTGCTTAGTAAGCATGTGTTGAATATATGTTGGTTGAATAAATGTCAAGTAGATTTCCCCAGGAGAACTTTATCCTTCAATAGATTAAAATGACTCATAATTAACAAACCAGTTATTTTTATGTAATGGGCACTTCAGTTGGCTTTTGTGGATACCCCTAAAACTCCATCTATCCTCCAAATTTGCACTATCTTTACACAAAGGTTTGACCAAGTAAGAGTCCATTCCAGCCAGCTTTGTCCAAATAGCCACAAATTCTAAGTTAATGGAATATAAATTAATGCAAAGTTACTGGAAAGAAAAGATTGAACTTAAGTTCTTTCGCTGCATCATAAGCAAACCAGGAAACTCAATGGATACATATGCATACCCATACACATTTAAAAAAATCTGACATCCTATAGTGTTTCTCTTTCTCTTTCTGTATCTTGTCCAGACAGTGAAAGAGGAAAGGAGTATTTTTATCATCGATGAGGCCCAGTTTGTGGATTCGACCTCCTGGAGATTTATGGAGAAGCTTATCCGGACTCTTCCTATCTTCATCATTATGTCCCTGTGTCCCTTCGTTAACATTCCCTGTGCAGCTGCCAGTGCCATAATGAAGAACAGAAACACCACCTACATCACCGTTGGTGCAGTACAGCCTAACGACATCTCCAACAAGATCTGTCTTGACCTCAATGTGAGCTGCATCCCCAAAGAACTGGACTCGTAAGTAACCTCTTTCTATTCTGAACTCTCGACATCTGCATTCATTCCCTCGGTCCAGACTTCATCAGACTTCTTAGTATGTGTCTTGATGTGCCTAGTTCAGTATCTTTCCTGGCCCCACCTTTTAAAAAATTTTTCTTTTCTTTTTTTTCTGTTTTCTTTTGAGACAGGGTCTCACTCTGTCACCCAGGCTGGAGTGTAGTGGTGCCATCATGGCTTACTGCAGCCTTGACCTCCTGGGCTCAAGCCATCCTCCTGCCTCAGCTTTCCGAGTACCAGAACTACGGGTGTGCACCTCTGGTAAATTTTTTATTTCTGTAGAGATGGGGTCTCACAGTGTTGCCCAGGCTGATCTTGAACTCCTGGTCTCAAGCAATCCTCCCATCTCAGCCTCCCAAAATGCTGGGATTACAGGTGTGAGCCACCATGCTTGGTCTGGTCCACCTTTTGAAGGGGCCATTCATAATGCTTGGTAGGATGGATGTTGCTCACCTTTTCCATGTTGTCTCCCTGTTAATGCCTTCTCAAACTTTGCTTAGTGAAAGGCTCTATTTCCCTTTCATCATGGGGGGCATGGGTATACTCACTTTAACCTGCAGTGACTAAGAGCATTGTTATGGGCAAGTGACAGGAAAGGCAAACTGGTAAGCGTTAAAGACCATGACCTGCAACTAAGCAAGGTCTTACCTGGCTGGTAATGGTGTGGTCTGGTATTGGTGTTCTCTGTCTATGGCAGATGTGGAAAGCTGACTCACTGGTGAGTGCTCTCTGAGCTTCTCAGTGATTCCTCTACTGGGGTTTTCTTTGTTTTTTGTTTGTTTGTTTGTTTGTTTTTTGTTTTTTAGACCTAGTTTCGCTCTTGTTGCTCAGGCTGGAATGCAATGGCACGATCTCGGCTCACCGCAACCTCCACCTCCCAGGTTCAAGCGATTCTCCTGCCTCAGCCTCCCGAGTAGCTGGGATTGCAGGCATGCCCCACTAAGCCCAGCTAATTTTGTATTTTTAGTAGAGATGAGGTTTCTCCATGTTGGTCAGGCTGGTCTTGAGCTCCCGACCTCAGATGATCCGCCCTCCTTGGCCTCCCAAAATGCTGGGATTACAGGCGTGAGCCACCGAGCCTGGCTCTCCTGGGGTCCTGACAGCAGTCACCTTAACAACATCGAGAATGTTTCTTCTTTAGCTGGCTGTTTACAGCCCATCTTAGTATCTGCAATGAGGTTGCCCTGCTTCTGGAAGAAAGATGTCTTGAACAAAGGCTCATTTAAGATAACTCCAGGCACCAATTTGGCACTCATTCTCTCTGTCTGTCTGTCTCTCTCTCTCCCCCTCTCTCTGTTTAAATTATATAGAACACGTATATCTTTCCAAAGCCAAAAAGGTACATCCTTAGTCTTGCTTCACTCCCTTATCCTATAGGTAACCATTTTGATTAGTTTTTGGCTTATCCTTCCAATGTCTGTTTTAAAAACTATAAATAAAGTGTGTGCACACTTATTGTGTACACACATAAGTGAAATAAAAAGAAAACAAAGCAATGCCTCAAAATTGAAAACAAACAGAAACAAATGAAGAATGACAAGAAATTATTTTCAAGTGATTGAGAAGACTTAAATGTTTTTCCTTCCTAAAAGATGTATCTTCAATGTAAACAGATTGCCTTGTTTTTACTACAGGTACCTGGTGGAGGGAAGCTGTGGGATTCCATTTTACTGTGAAGAATTGCTTAAAAACCTGGAACATCACAAGGTATTCGTTTTCCAACAAACGGAGTCTGAGGAAAAGACAAATAGGACCTGGAATAACCTGTTCAGTAAGTCCCGTGGTTATGGTTCTTTGTTACTCTGTTCTGCCTAACTTAAGTCTGCATTCAGAGAAGGTAGCAAAAATGGGCTATTCCACAGGCTGCTTCCTGTAGAGTCAGAGGGTTCTGGGGAGCCAGGAATTATTGGATCTGATATTCCAGATTGTAAGAGAACTTAACATTGCCTAGGACTCACTGGACTCGGCTAAAGATTGTATAACTATGGCCGGGTGCGGTGGCTCACGCCTACATCTCAGCACTTCCGGAGCCCGAGGTGGGCAGGTCACTTGAGGTCAGGAGTTCAAGGCAAGCCTGGCCAACATGGTGAAACCCTGTCTGTACTAAAAATACAAAAATTCGCCAGATATGGTGGTGGGTGCCTGTAATCCCAGCTACTCGGGAGGCTGAGGCAGGAGAATCTCTTGAGCCCGGGAGGTGGAGGTTGAAGTGAGCTGAGATTGCATCACTGCACTCCAGCCTGAGCAACAGAGTGAGACTCTGTCTCAAAAAAAAAAAAAAAAAGTAACTGTAGTAAAAATGAAAGAACATTGACAAATCTTAAGGCCCAGAACTGAAGGGCTGCTTTGATGTTATCTTCAAAAAGCCTTTCCTTTTTTGCCAGAGGTAAAATTGCTAGTATGAAGTGAGTTATCAGCAAAGATCCCGTGCTACACAGATATACACAGGGATGAAATATGAAGTGATGGCATGAAGGAGGCCAGTTGGAATTTTTAGGAAAATAATTTTGTTGCAGGGAGAAGGGTGGGGGGCCAGAGAATACAAGTTGGAAAGTAGAGAATTAAGGCTAGATAGAGCAGGCTTTAATTAGGACTTTTTTTGTTTGCACTCCCTTGGTGTTTCTGAGTTGCTAGATTCTTCAGCTCTAAGTCTTGAACATGTGAGGCAAAAAGAAAGCCCTGCCGTGGGACCCACTGCCACATTTTTCCTTGGGTCCTAAGGTCCCTAGCTGGTCTGACTTCTCTCCACCTTCAATGTCATCTTCTGTTTGTTTTACACATAATGTCTAGGGGTTTTAATTATATTTAGCAGGAGGAATAGGGGAAAATGTACCAACTCTCTCTTCCTGGAATTGGAAGCCTCTTCATTTTTTTGGACTCAAATTAAGTAATAAGATGATTTAACAGCTATAAGCACGACGTGTATTAATATTACTAAACCTAGAGGGTCAAAACTTATTCCTCTGCGACTAAATTTAAAGACAAGAATATAGATGTGAGATCAGTGTCATGTTGAGGTGAATATGGTGCAATAAAGGACTTGTGGTGCTGCTGTCTTTATGTAGCAGGATAGAAAATCACCACCTAAAGGTGACAATGAGGGAAATTTCGTAAGAAAGGTTCCTCTTGCTTCCTAAAAACCCCTGCCTCCTGGGTGAATGAATGATGCTCAGATGTCCCTATCCATGTTTCAGTCTGTGCTGCATCTGTTGCCTCTCACTTCTTGTTCAATAGCATGACTACAGGACCAGGTGGCCCCTGAGGGCACATCTGTAGGAGAAATGAGACAGATGGTTGTCTGAGAGAACAGGGCAAAGCTGCACCTTTTTTTTTTTTTTTTAAGGAACAAGAAACATTAGCTTGCTTTTTAAGGAAAGATCAATTTTTTTTTCTTTCTGGATGATTGTGATGAAAAAATAGAGAAGACTTTCTCTGGCCAAATTAGTTTTAAAGATGATAATGGATCATTAAATAGATAATGACTGCTATGATTATTATTTTTAGACTAAATAATTCCATTATAATAATATTAAGATGCCAATGGATTAAAGGAAAGCGATATGTAAATATAATACTATAAATACTATTTCTAAATTTTATACATTTGTTTACTTGTTCAATAAATGTTTATGTAGTATCTGTTATGAGCTTTTTTTTTGAGACAGAGTCTCACTCTGTCGCCCAGGCTGGGGTGCAGTGGAGCGATCTCCGCTCACTGCAATCTCCATTCCCCAGGCTCAAGCAATTCTCCTGCCTCAGCCTCCCATGTAGCTGGGATTACAGGCATGCACCACTACCACCCAGCTAATTTTCATATTTTTAGTAGAGACAGAGTTTTGCCATTTTGGCCAGGCTGGTCTTGAACTCCTGACCTCAAATGATCCACCCGCCTCGGCCTCCCAAAGTGCTGGGTTTACAGGTGTGAGCCACCGCACCTGGCCCTGTTATGAGCTTTTTAAAACATAATCAGGTGTCTTTTCTATTTAAAACCCTTCAGTGTCTTTTGTGTCTTAATTTTAAAAAAATGAAATTAAGGAGAGATTCTGGTTACACAATATTGTGAATGCACTACAGGCCGCTGAATTGTATACTTTAAAATAATTAATTGCATGTTGGGTGAATTTCACTTCAATTAAAAATAATATGATACATAATCCTGGACTGGATCCTATACTGGAAGAAAAGAGAATGTTAAAGGATATTATTTGATCAATTCACAAAATTGGGATATGGACAGTAGACTCAAGCATTGTATCAATATCAAATTTCTTTTCTTTTCTTTTCTTTTTCTTTTTTTTTTGAGACACTCTGTTGCCCAGGCTGGAGTGCAGTGACACGATCTTGGCTCACTGGACCCTCTGCCCCCTGGGTTCAAGCAATTCTCTGCCTCAGCCTCCCAAGTATCTGGGATTACAGGCAACTGCCACCACGCCTGGCTAATTTTTTTTTGCATTTTTAGTAGAGATGGGGTTTCATCACCTTCGCCAGGCTGGTCTTGAACTCCTGAACTTGTGATCCACCCACCTCAGCCTCCCAAAGTGCTGGGATTACAGGCGTGAGCCACTGTGCCTGACCAATGTTAAGTTTCTTGAACGTGATAACTATATTCTAGTTATATGAGAGAGTGTTGGCCAGGTGCAGTGGCCCACACCTATAATCCCAGTACTTTGGGAGTCTGAGGCGGGCAGATCGCTTGAGCCCAGGAGTTTGAGACCTTCCTGGGCAACATGACAAAACCCCGTCTCTACTAAAAACACAAAAATTAGCCGGGTGTGGTGTCACACGCCTGTAGTCCCAGCTACCTGGGAGGCTGAGGTGGGAGGATTGCTTGAGCCAGGGAGGTTGAGGCTGCAGCAAGCTATGATCACGCCTCTCCACTCCAGCCTGGGCAACAGGAGTGAGACCCTGTCTCAAAAAATACAAAACATGGCCGGGCGCGGTGGCTCACGCTTGTAATCCCAGCACTTTGGAGGTCAGGAGATCGAGACCACGGTGAAACCCCGTCTCTACTAAAAATACAAAAAAATTAGTCGGGCGTGGTGGCGGGCGCCTGTAGTCCCAGCTACTCGGAGAGGCTGAGGCAGGAGAATGGCGTGAACCCGGGAGGCAGAGCTTGCAGTGAGCCGAGATCGCGCCACTGCACTCCAGTCCGGGTGACAGAGCGAGACTCCGTCTCAAAAAAAAAAAACAAAACAAAAAACAAAAAACAAAAAACAAACAAACAAACAAATAAAAGAGTGTCAATATTTTTAGAAAATACAGAGTAAAGTATTTGGGAGTATAGGGTGTGATGTGTGTGACTTATATTCAAATGCTTCAGAAAAATATGTACACATAGAAGGAACCTAGGATATAGTAAATAGGGCAAAGGCTGACAAAAGGCGAACCTGAGTAGGGAGTACATTCTGTCTATCACCCTTTTATTTCTTTCACACAGTTGAATTACATTATGAGATTATCCTTTTAATGTATTTATCTATTGTTTAATGTTTGTCTCCCATTAGAATGTGAGCTTCATGAGGCAGGGAGAGAGCTTCTTGTGCTCTCCTGAATCCCCAATCCTAGGAAAATTCCTAGCACCTAGAGGCAATCAGTTAATACTGGTTGAGTGATGGAAAGAATGGTTGTCTCAGTGCTAGGTCCTGGAAGGGGAAATAAGCATAAAAGAGCATGGACCACATCATACCCTTGAGCCCCACTCTCCTACTCCCAACACACACACATACACACACACATACACAGCCCCCTTTTTGGTATGCTATCCTCCCTTGGCTTCCCTGACCCCACACTCCTCCTGTTCCCCTCTCTGACCAGTCCTCAGATAATCCTTGGCTCTCTCCCTGGGTCTACTCCTCCTGGGACATTCTTCAAGTTCTATCCTTAACCCTTTCCTTTTGCTAGCTTGCCAGAATTGGAAACAACTCTTTCCCCAGTTGTTTTCATTTACTCATCTATTTCTCAGCCTTCGTGTGTGTGTCGCACCCTAACCTCACCCTTAATTCCACACCCATATTTCCAATTGCCCATTGAACTATTCCACAGATTCCCTTAAACTTAATAAATCTATAACTTCATGCATTATCCTCCCTCTCAACCACCCCTCCTTCTGTACTCCATGTCTCTGTCACTTCTATCACTGTCTTGCTTAGGCCCCATTTCCTCCATATCTTTAGTACTTGCTTTCTCCTTGCTGAACCATTCGCCTGGTTCTATCCATCCTCACTTCTTGACATTCCATTGTTATAGCTCCGTACATAGTCTTCCCTGTCCTGGTCTCTCGCCTTTTCCATATGCTGCTTCCAGTGCTACCTTCCTAAATATGACTAGTTGGATTACTACTATCTCCTCTTCAGAAATCTGTGATCTTTCCCTCTTGTCTATAAAGTCCAGTCTTCATATTATGGTGTTCAATGCCCTCCATGCTCTGCTCCCAAACTAGCTCTCCAAACACGTCTCCCACATAGCACTTAAGCACTCCAGCCCCTGCACTTTAGTCACTCTGGGCAGCTCCATTCCCCTAACTCGCTAAGTACTCTGAGGTTCCTGTGCCTTTGTGTTGGCCTCTCCTCCACTTTCCGCTTAGAATATCTCTTCATCCTTCAAGGATCAATCAAAGTACTTCCTCCTCTATCAAGCCTTTCTGAATCCACCAAATCTGATTTAATTGTTATTTTCTGTTCCCACAACATGTTACTCTTTGCTCTTTAGCTCTTAAGTCACTCATCCTGGTGTTATAATTAGTTACTTATGGCCGGGCGCGGTGGCTCACGCTTGTAATCCCAGCACTTTGGGAGGCCGAGGCGGGCGGATCACGAGGTCAGGAGATCGAGACCACGGTGAAACCCCGTCTCTACTAAAAATACAAAAAAATTAGCCGGGCGTGGTGGCGGGCGCCTGTAGTCCCAGCTACTCGGAGAGGCTGAGGCAGGAGAATGGCGTGAACCCGGGAGGCGGAGCTTGCAGTGAGCCGAGATTGCGCCACTGCACTCCAGCCTGGGCGACAGAGCGAGACTCCGTCTCAAAAAAAAAAAAAAAAAAAAAAAAAAACTAATTAGTTACTTATATATCTGTCTCCATAGATTTTTAAGCCTCTTGAGGGCTGGAAGCATGTGTTATTCACATTTACAGCCTTCACTGGATATGATGCACAGAAAGTCCTTAATAAATATGTCCTGATGTGAACTCTGGTGCTTACTGTTTGTGCCCAGTCACATGGCACTCATTTACTGCCTGGCAGTCCAGCTCTTTGTGTACATGACTTAGAGCTCTAGGAAATAAGGAACTTGGTTTTATTCACCTTCCTATTTCCACCTCACCTAGCACAGTCTTGCAGCTACCAAGGACTACATGAATGGCTGAAGGGATAGAAAAATAATGCATTTTGGAGTACTAGGAAACCAAATTACTAGGCACATTTACTATTCAAACTTCACCATTTAAAATATCTCTTTCTGATAGTAGCTATGTTGTAATTAGAGTACAGTGCCTTACAGAATGTGTTTGTAACTGAGTGTGGGTATGTAAATGTATACATACAAATAAATGTTTCTGTATAACTGTAATACATTCTGATCATCTGTGAATCAAATGTTTGTAAAGCCTTATATCCTATGGAAGACATCAATAGTGCCAATTCTTTTGGTTGGGCAGGGTTGGCAGAGGGAGACAAAACATTTTTGAGTACATCTAGATTTTCATGAATCAGTTTTACTTAGAATAAGGTTTCCAGCGGCCTGGTGCAGTGTGGCTCATACCTGTAATCCCAGCACTTTGGGAGGCCAAGGCAGGCAGATCACTTGAGGTCAGGAGTTTGAGACCAGCCTGGCCAACATGGTGAAACCTCATCTCTACAGAAATTAGCCAGGCATGGTGGTGGGCGGCTGTAATCCCAGCTACTTGGGAGGCTAAGGCAGGAGAATCGCTTGAACCTGGGAGGTGGAGGTTGCAGTGAGCCAAGATCACGCCACTGCACTCCAGCCTGGGTGACAGTGAGAGACTCCATCTCAAAAAAACAAAAAACAAAACAAAACAAAACAAAAAAAAGGTTTCCAGAATAGTTGGTGAGCCAATATACATCTCTGCCCAGTCTTCCTCATATGAGATCCATCTCAAAGTTCATTGGAAAATCAGACCTTATAAGACAGGATAATGACTCAACTTTTCTTCCCTTTTATACCCCTGTAGAGCGTTTCATTAAGCCAACAGAGAAGTTAAACATGGTTACTCTCCATAGTGATGAGGAAAGTGAAGAAGTCTGTCATCTCACAAGTGGTGTCAGACTGAAAAACCTGTCACCTCCAACGTCATTAAAAGGTAAGAAAATCTGGCTCACGCCTGTAATCCCAGCACTTTGGGAGGCCAAGGCAGGCGTATCACAAGGTCAGGAGTTTGAGGCCAGCCTGGCCAATATGGTGGAACCCTGTCTCTACTAAAAATACAAAAAAATTAGCCAGGCACATGCCTGTAATCCCAGCTACTTGGGAAGCTGAGGCAGGAGAATTGCTTGAACCCGGGAGGCGGAGGTTGCAGTGAGCCACTGCACTCCAGCCTGGGTGACAGAGTGAGACTCCATCTCAAAAAAGAAAAGAAAAGAAAAGAAAATCTGACCTAGTATTTATTTTCTAGTCCCTAAACTCCACTTTGGCTTTCTCTAGGATGTCTGCTTTTAAAATGAAAAAGAAAAACAGCAACATAGGTTGTTTGTCTGTTTGCTCTGTACTGCTGAAGCAGTGAGAAGGCTCCAGGGTAGGCTTGGCTTTTCTCCTAATTAAGAGCCATCTTTCCCCTGTGTATATTCTGGGATCTGCATAAAAGAATGAAATATTGTACATTTTCAATTAAACGGAAACCAAATAATGAGGGAGAAAATCTAATACCGAGATACTTCCTGTCATCCACTTTTATAAGAAAGAAATGACAAACAAGAGTTTATATGAAAGACATATTATTGGCCAGGCACGGTGGCTTACTCCTGTAATCCCAGATTTTGGGAGGCCAAGTCGGGCAGATCACTTGAGGTCAGGAGTTCGAGAGACCAGCCTGACCAACGTGGAGAAACTCCGTCTCTACTAAAAATACAAAAAAAAATTAGCCGGGCATGGTGGCGCATGCATGTAATCCCAGCTACTGGGGAGGCTGAGGCAGGAGAATTGCTTGAACCCAGGAGGCGGAGGTTGCAGTGAGCTGAGATCACGCTATTGCACTCCAGCCTGGGCAACAAGAGAAAAACTCCGTCTCAAAAAAAAAAAGAAGAAAAGAAAAGAAAAGAAAGATGTATTATTATTCTTTTAAAGAAAAATGACTTTCAAGGAATGTTTTAGTATGAACTCAGCTCCAATTCATGCCATCCATAAGCAACTTTCAATGTTTAGAAAGGTGGCCTAGGGACATCTCAAGGTCCTCAGTCTTCAAAAGAGTGCCATTTATGTTTCGTTCACTGTGTCTACTAATGTAAGAAGGCGGTGGCTCACACCTGTAATCCCAGTACTTTGGGAGGCCGAGGCAGGTGGATCACCTGAGGTCAGGAGTTCGAGACCAGCCTGGTCAACGTGGTGAAATCCCATCTCTCCTAAAAACACAAAAAATTAGCCAGGCATGGTGGTGGGTGCCTATAATCCCAGCTACTCAAGAGGCTGAGGCAGGAGAATTGCTTGAACCCAGGAGGCGGAAGTTGCAGTGAGCCAAGATTGGCCATTGCACTCCAGCTTGGGTGACAAGAGTGAGACTCCATCTCAGAAAAAAAAAAAAGAGAGTGGACTAGCTTAGTTTCTACTTTGTTTTTTGGGCAAGTTGAGAAGTTCTAATTTTGTCCCTAACAGAAGGACAACCTGGTCAAAATGTCCAGAAAGCCACATGAGCTACGATATTCAAGCTTAGATGAAAAGTTGGGATAGGAGCTGTGAACTCTCTGACACTTGGTCATGACACAGAGATGATAATGTATGTCATGAGAATACATAAATTTCTAGGGCAGATAGAGAGAGACTAGGAGTTTCTAGGAGAAGGGGGAGCCAGAGAAGAAGATACAAAAGGACCAGCTGAGGAAGTCAACAAAGCACAGGAATGGCAGGGCCTGCTCCTGCTGACAATAGTGATTACAATGTCCTCTCCTCTCCTCACACACACTTGTCACACTTTAGCACAAAATCAGAACACCATGAAATCGATCTTAATTTTGTCAGGTCATTGTGCCGTGTGTCTTTCTAGGCCATAAGCCTGCATCTTTAGTATTCCCAGCACAAGTGCTATCCACAAATTAGGTACTACACAAATACTTCTTTTGACTTAGCTTGGCTGAGTTTCTTTCAACAAGAACTGTAGAGCAGGCTGGTTGTGCACCTGCTCTTTATCAAATACAGCATATCTGATAAAGACAAATAACTAGTTTTCTACTGTGTGGCCTTCTACCTGCAGAAATCTCTCTGATCCAGTTGGATAGCATGAGACTTTCCCACCAAATGCTGGTGAGATGTGCTGCCATCATTGGCCTGACCTTCACCACTGAGTTGTTGTTTGAGATTCTCCCCTGTTGGAATATGAAGATGATGATCAAGGCCCTGGCAACCCTAGTGGAATCTAACATTTTTTGTTGTTTCCGGAATGGCAAGGAGCTTCAAACAGCCCTGAAACAGAATGATACCTCATTTGAGGTGCACTATCGTTCCTTGTCTCTGAAGCCCAGTGAAGGAATGGGTGAGTAGCACCTGGAGTGACCCAATTTCCTCTTAAGGACCCATCTAGATCAAAGAATTGACCTATGTTAGGTATAAGGGGCTGATCTGTTGCCCACTGCTTGGCTGAAAAACCCTTTTTGCTCTCTCCAGATCACGATGAAGAGGAAGAGCTTCGTGAACTGGAGAATGAGGTGATCGAGTGCCACAGGATTCGATTCTGTAGCCCTATGATGCAGAAAACAGCCTACGAGCTGTGGCTCAAGGACCAGAGAAAAGCCATGCACTTGAAATGTGCCCGCTTTTTAGAAGAAGATGCCCACAGATGTGACCACTGCCGAGGCAGGGACTTCATTCCCTTTCATCACTTCACAGTGAATATTCGGCTCAACGCTTTAGGCATGGATGCCATTAAAAAGATGGCTATGTCTCATGGATTTAAAAGTAACCTACTTCATTTTAAAATTATCCTAACTGTTCTTGGGAAATCTAGAGACTAAGATCTAGAAGGAGTGGGTGTGGACCTTCAGGGCTTCAAGTCCCATAAGCGGCTTGGGCACAAAGAATGATGAGACTTCAGCAGCCTAGGCCAATGGGGAAGAGAAGAGTAAGGGAATGTACCTGTATTGAGTCTAGCAAACCAATCTCACTATAACTGTCAGGGAGGGTTTGGGGATAGGGGCTCTGGCAAAACGGGGTGTGACCAGAACTCAAACTAAAATATCCCACTTAATTCACACCAAAGGATGGAATCCAAAGGAGGGTACAATCTGACATGATGACATGGTGTTTCTTGGCAGATAAGAATATTATTGCTTTGTTGGTCTAGTTTGAAACAGGTTCCAGTGGGTAAAGAATATGATTGAGAGAGAATTAGCCAGGGCTAAGCAGGTCAGGGCTCCAGAAAAGAGGGCTTGGTTTCAGGGCAAGAATTCAAGACCATCTGAGAAGCAAAAGTTAAAAAGTTACAAACAATATCACCAACCAGCCAAGTGATCCGAGAAAACATAGCAGAGGATTCAAGGGATGTAAGGACCCAAAGACTCAGTCACTACGGGCATGATGGGTGTCAGACATAGAGCAACACCACCAATTCTAGCCCCCATTCATGGTGGCCAGGGAGCTCCTAATGGGCTGCCTACCCTAGTCAGAGGACCTTGGTGATTATGGCTAAATCTGGTTGAGAAATCAGAGGCTACAAGTAGAGGACTCCTATATTATAAGGATATTAAAAATCAGGAAGAAATGTATCTAAACTGCCTAGCACATAGCAGGAGCAAAATAAACTTTTTTTTTTCATTCGTTCTCCATTTCATGTGCATTCTCAGTGGATCCTCATATGAACCCTTTAAGGTTGATGAGGGTTATTTTCATTGTATAGATTTTTTTTTTTTTTTTTTTTTTTTTTTTGAGTCAGAGTCTGGCTCTGTCCTGCAGGCTGGAGTGCAGTGGCACCATCTCGGCTCACTGCAAGCTCCACCTCCCGGGTTCATACCATTATCCTGCCTCAGCCTCCCGAGTAGCTGGGACTACAGGCACCTGCCACCACGCCTTGCTAATTTTTTTGTATTTTTAGTAGAGACGGGGTTTCACTATGTTGGCCAGGATGGTCTCGAACTCCTGACCTCGTGATCCACCCACCTCGGCCTCCCAAAGTGCTACGATTACAGGCTTGAGCCACCGCGCCCGGCCTCATTGTATAGATTTTTTAAATTGTGGTTCTGGAAGCTTAAGTAACTTACCCAATACCACAGAATGAGTGACAGGCTTTATTCAATCTGCCATCAGTCTAATTCCTAAGTTCATCCTCTGCTCATTATACCTGAGCTCCCCCAAATGTGGGGTTGGACTTTTAGGTAATACTTGCCAGAAGATAGGAAGTTCATAGACACAGCATGAAGTAGAAATCAAGAGAGTGAGAAAGTTGCAGCTTTGCACAGTGGGACAAGCATGTTGTTGAAACTGCACTAACACTAGTCCATCTCCCTTTTCGGAAAACAGGAATCAGGCTGTAGGTTCAGAGCCTTAGGATCTGGACCATGAAGATTTCTAGTCCTCTGAGAGCTTGAGTACAAAGAGGATAAGACTTCAGCAATAGTCTCACCCCCACTGGGCAGGGAAGATGTCAGGGGAATGTACACCTACCTGAGTCTAGTTCTATTACTAGCATTTATTAAATTCTCTCTCGTCTGTTATATTTTTACAAAATTGGTAATATTATTATCACAAAAGTGGTATGTGTGTAATATGATGTTGAAATTGAAATTTGTGCCAGAGCACCAAGATACAACGAATGCTGCAATTCAAACTGAGGCAGTGGATATACAGAATTTACAGAGGAAATAGCTGAGAATCAATTATAATCTTGGATCCTTCACCCGGATCTAAGACATAGAAATGAGGAAGAGGATGTAGAGGGTCAGGAATTGTGAAGAGATCTCCTTGGTGAGAACTGATGAGGTGCTGTGTGCCCTCCTCAAGTGGGTTGTTCACTTCATCACCTCAAGCCTAGTGAGGTGTCTTCCTTAGAATCAGAGGACATAGAACACTGGGGCCTGCCTCATGCCTAAGAAGGCTGAAGTGGCCTGTGGCTGCATTGGGATCAAGCTGCCATCCCAGACTGTGGGAAAGGATGTGTGAGGGTTTCTCATAAATCAGATAAAACCCACCTGGGAGAAACAGCCAGTCCAGAACCATTTTAAGTTCTTCCCAGAGTGCCCTTGGGAGGGTAAGAAGACCCTTGGGTGTGGACTGCTAGAATGAGACAGGGATAATGGGGACAGACTGGAGCACCGAGAAGATGCGCTGCCTGAATTAAGGAAGCTTTAGTGAAGGATCCCACACAGGGCCCTATTCAAAGAACCAATGAAAGTATCAGTAGGAGATGAAATGATGGAAAGAAATGAGGGAAAGGGGAAAGAAGAATATTTGACTGTGTGGGGTCAGTGAGTCATACACACACACACATACATATACATAGATGCATTTTTGGTAGATTGATGTTTTATTTTGGAGGATAAAATAAGCTAAAATACACTGACAGCTAGAAGATAGGTCAGTTTGAGCAGCTGGCCTTGAGCAGGCTGACTAGTGTCATCAAAGCAAACAATTTCAGTTATTTGCAGATTTTCCAATCAACTGGCAGTTCAGCTCTGGAGCATATGTGACCAAATGTCTCTGAATAATGTCTGCTGGTATCCCTTCCATCAGCACCTCCACCTGAGTGAGGCCACAGCTCTACTATTTCTCTTATCAGTATTTTTCACCTGTTCAGAAGACTATCGACTCGACAAACTTTAGAGACTTTGTAAATTCCCTAAATGTATCATAAAACAGTAATCCCATGGCCCACCGTCCCACACACCTTCAGTAGTTCCAGTCAGGGGCAAACATTTTTAATTTAGCTGTTCTTTCTAGTCATTACCTCCATATACTAAATGGTATATTAATATTGCTTTTACTGATTTTTTAAAAAATCAAATTCTGACATTTGTTTTCTGGCTATGGCAGATGAGGATTTAACTCTGTTACACCACTCCTCGGCCCCTCTCCCCTATATTGTCATATAACTGGCATTAGATAAGTCAATGAAGTGTTTACATTATTAAGACTATGTAAATGTTGTCCATTACAAACCAAGTAATATACTGTGAATAGATTTCTTAACAAATGTTTATTTTTCCTAGGGTTACTAGGAAAGCTTTTTTTTTTTTTTTTTTTTGCAATGTCTTCCTTAAAATATCCTGCTTCAATCTATCCTAGACAGATAGATACTCTGTCTATCCATTATCCCTGAATCTCCCAAAGTGTGGAGTATAACCTTTAGGCAATACTGGTCAAGGATATAATTGGGACCAAGTGTGGTGGCTCTCGCTTGTAATCCCAGCATTTTGGGAAGCTGAGGTGGAAGGATCACTTGAAGCCAGGTTGAAGCCAGGGCTGGTTCAAGACCAGCCTGGACAACAAACTGAGGCTCTATCTTTACAAAAAACTAAAAATAAGAAAATTAGCCAGGCATAGTGGTGCATATCTATAGTCCCAGTTTCTCAGGAACTTGAGGTGGGAGGATCTCTTGAGCCCAGGAGTTCAAGGATGCAGTGAGTCGTGATCATGGCCTCTGCTCTCCCCAAAAGGGAAAAAAAGACATAATTGGAGGAGATTTAGGGCCACTGAATTATGTAAATAGATAGGGAGGAAGCTGTTAGCTGGTTCCCTTTCAATTCTCTTTTGATCCTCATGTCCTTCTTAAGAACTGTCATTTTCTAAGTCTTGATTCATTCCAACAGTTTACCCTCCTGGGCACTGTCCTTCAGCTTCTTCCACCTATTTCATCAATGACTACTCTTCTCACTCCTTTATCTTCTATAGATATGTTGAACTTTCATTCAGCATTTCATTTACTCATTCCACAATTATTTATTGGGTTCCTACTATGTGCCAGGCATTGCTTACTGCTCTAGGCATCTGAAATGCATCAGTGAACAAAACAGCATTCTGTTGGAGAAAAGTAGACAGTGCAGAACAAAAACATAATAAAGAAGTAAATTTCTGGGTGCAGTGGCTCATGCCTATAATCTCAGTGGCTTTGGAGGCTTGAGGCCAAGGGTTCAAGACCAGCCTGGGCAGGATAGCAAGACCCCATCTCTTAAAAAAAATTAGCCAGGTGTGATGGCTTGTGCCTGTAGTCCCAGCTACTCAAGAGTATTGCTTGAGCCCAAAAGTTTGAGACTGCAGTAAGCCATGTTCACCCTACTATACTCCAGCCTGGGTGACAAAGCAAGACCCCAACTCTTAAAAAAAAAAAAAAAAAAAAAAAAAAGAAAGCATATAGTATAAGTGATAAATCCCATGGAGAAAAACAGAAAAGAATGTTGGGTAGGACAAGGGAGATAAGGAGCGCAGAGCCATTTGGGTGCCTTTACTGCAAAGCAAGATTCATGTAAAGACAGAGGAAGTGAGGGATTTTGCTGTGTGAGTGGCTGAGGAAGACTATTCTAGGCAGAGGGGTAGTGAATACAGTGGCCCTAGGATGGGAGCGTGGCCCTTCCATTCTATACATGTCGAATTTATACTTTTAGAGATCATTTTATTCTTGCCAGGCACAGTGGCTCACCTGTAATCCCAGCACTTTGGGAGGCTGAGACAGGTGGATTGCTTGAGCTCAAGAGTTCAAGACCAGCCTGAGAAGCATGATGAAATCTTCCTCTACAAAAAATAAAAAAAATTAGCTGGGTGTGGTGGCAGGTGCCTGTAGCCCCAGCTACTCAGGAGGCTGAGGTGGGAAGATCACTTGAGCCACGGAGGTTGAGGGTGCAGTGAGCTATGATTGCACCACTGCACTCCAGCCTGAGCAATAGAGCAAGGCCCTGTCTCCAAAAAAAAAAAAAAAAAAATCATTTTATTCTCATTTAGTTAGGTAAAATGTCCTGAACCTGGGGAGACAGAAGATAAACCCAAGAGGTAGTCTGACATCTTGAACCTAAAGTCTTATTTTTAGTTCTTTGAAACCATAAGGTGGACATGTGATACCTTTGCTTTTCTCTTTTCATTTGAGAACCTATAGGCATTTTGTATCTTTTTTCTTTTGATTTTTACAGATTCTCCTTGTAGTAGGAAACCCTTAATATAATATCGCCTTTGTAAATGAAAAAAATGAGAATCAAAAATAATATGATTCTGGTTGGGCACGGTGGCTCATGCCTGTAATCGCAGCACTTTGGGAGGCCGAGGCAGGTGGATCACGAGGTCAGGAGATCAAGACCATCCTAGCTAACACGGTGAAACCCCATCTCCACTAAAAATACAAAAAATTAGCCAGGCATGGTGGGATACACCTATAGTCCCAGCTACTTGGGAGGCTGAGGCAGGAGAATCGCTTGAACCCAGGAGGCGGAAGTTGCAGTGAGCCGAGATCGTGCCACTGCACTCCAGCCTGGGTGACAGAATGAGACTCCATTTCAATAAAAAAAAATAAAATAAAATAAAATATAAAATTAGTCAGGTGTGGTGGGGCGGGCCTGTAATCCCAGCTACTCGGGAGGCTGAGGCACGAGAATCACTTGAACCCAGGAGGCAGAGGTTGCAGTGAGCTAAGATCGCACCACTGCACTTCAGCCTAGGCAACAGAGTGAAACTCCATTCAAAAAAAAAAAAATACTACTAATAATATGATTCACCCAAGCAATAAATGACATAATGACAAAGAGCATACCTCATATGCCCTGATTCTATTTGCTTTATCTATCCAATTTTTGCATACCATTCTATCACCATTACAATTTTTTTTTTTGAGACGGGGTCTTGCTCTGTTGCCCAGGCTGGAATGTAGTGGCATAATCTGGGCTTACTGCAGCCTTAAACTTCCAGGCTCAAGCCATCCTCCCACCGCAGACTCCCAAGTAGGTGGGACTACAGGCACATGCCACCATGTGCTGCTAATTTTTTTTTCTTTTCTTTTTTTTTTTTTTGTAGACAGGTCTTGCCATGTTGCCCAAGCTGGTCTCAAACTCCTGGACTCAAACGATCCTCCCACCTCAGCCTCCCAAAGTGTTGGGATTATAGGGATGAGCCACTGTGCCTGGCCACCATTACAACTTTAAACATAAAAAAATACATAGAATGTTGAAGGAGGAATAGCATTTTCATTTTACTGATTGATTTATTTTCAACAAACGTGCATTTATGCAACAAACATTTATTAAGCGTCTACCATGTGCCAGGAAATGACCTAGATATTCAGACCATAGTAGTGAAAAATGATAGACATTTATTATTAATTTTTATTTTATTATTAATGATAGACATGTCTATTCTTATAAATTTGAATTTTAATGGCAACTGACAGACAATGAACAGATTAAGTAATAAAATCTTCAAGGGGCCTTATAGACTTTGATAAATAGTCTCAATTTCAGTTTAAGTGAATTGGAACACATTGGAAATATATCAGTTGGAATGAGTATTGCCTGCATATAATAAGGACCTAGCTAGTGTGGCTTAAATTTATTTATTATTAAATGCATTATATTTATGTATTTCTCATGTAAAAGGCTTGCCTCATCACTGGGATTAGTATGGAGGCTTCATGATCATCAGGGTCCTTGGTCCAAAACAGCTGCTGAGGCTCCAGCCAGCACATTAATGCCAGGAGGAGAAAGAAGCCAAAACATGAAAGGATGTCCCCTTCCTTTTAAAGGATCTTCTAAAAGTCCTACCCAGTATTTCCTCTTACATCCCATTGATCAGAACCTACTCACATGACTATATCCAGTTGCAAGGGAAGCTGAAGAATGTTGCTGTCTATTACTAATGCGAAAAGGGGCAATGGAGATTGAGATGGGAAACCAGCAGTTCCTGCCACAGAGATCTGAATCATGCTTTTTAAATGGTACTGCCTTCTCTACAGAAACAGATTGAAAAGGATAGGAATAGAAGGGAGATTAATTTTTTGCAGTTGTCCCGGTAAAATTTTGGTAATGTACTGAGGTGGTGCTGTAGTGAAGATGGACAGAAGACGATGAATTCAGATATGTTTTTGGGTACGGTCAATGGGACTTTCTGATGGACTGAATAGGAAAGGGGGTAAGAAAAAGAAAATAATCAAGGATCTTGCACAGGTTTTTGTCTTGAGAAAATGGATATATGACAGTGATGCTTACTAAGATAGGAAAAGTTGTAAGTGGGTATAAGTTTCTGGAGGAGAGATTCTGGAGGAGAGCCACCGCGCCCGGCCTAAAGACATTTTAATATCAAAAGTGATACTGTATAAGAGAGTTTCTGTTTGAATCACGTTAATTTTGAAATGCCTATTACGCATTCAAATGGCAGTTGCCAAGGTGGTATTTGAATATATGGGTCTGTAGTTAAAGTAGATGTCAAGGCTTAGATATATAAAATGGAAATCCATTAGCATATGAATGTAATTAAAAATCATGGGCAGATGAAACTGCCTAGGGAGAAATTGTGAATGGAGAACAGAGCCCAGGACCAACCTGAGGTTTACCAACATTTAGAATGTTGGTAGAAGAATAGTAGCCAATTAAGTGGGCAACCAATTCCCTTATAACACACAAAACAATGTGTGCTAAAAGAATCAGTGAAAAGAGAGAGTGTTCACTTGTCTTAAATGCTGCTGAGAGGTAATCAAGTGCAGACAAAGATGTAGTCTTTGGATTTGGCAACATGATGGCCACAGGTAACTTTAACAAGAGCAGTTTTAGAGAAGCAGGGTGACAGGGTCATAATTCAATATATTCAGCTGCTAGTCACTAAGGAATCAATAAATAGTAATCTAGGAGAAGAGGTGGCCAAATTTATTTCTGTGCAGTACAATAAGGACTATGATACAGGTCTGCACAGGGTTGATGGGCACACAGGAATTGGGGTACTTATCTCTGGGGGCAAGTCACAGAGGGCTTTCAGAAGAAGGTGATAACTTCTTAGATGTTCAAACTGCATCTATAAGATGTATGGAGTAATGCATTAGCCTGGGGGCCAGAAAACCTAAGTTCTAGTCCTACCTCCACCACTAACAGATATATGACCTGAGATGAGCTCCTTCCCCTCTCTGGGATTCTTTCTTCTGCCTGAAGGGAGAAATGGCTGGACTAGACAAGCCTCATTTGTTTTCTGTTTTAAGATCATTATGGAATTTTCTCACCTGTTCAAATCTGCTTAGACAGAAGTTTTTAATTTAAGATTCTCTGCCCTTCAGTTAACCTTTTGGGGTATTTCATTTAATTACCTATATTTCGCCACTGGAAATTGATGTCACTTTCTTCAGGTTTAATTCATAGTTTTTACTGCAGAATAAATTAGTTAGGATAATGTTATTAGCTATCACAAACCCCAGAATTTCTATGGCTTAACACAAGAGAGTAATTATTTCCACCTTATGAAATAATCCAGTGCAAGTATTGACCAATGGTTTTGCATGCAGTTAGCAAGGGACCCAGGCTCCTCCCAACTTGTGGGTTTGCTATCCTTCAGGTTCTTAGAATTACTTTCTTTCTTGTGGAAAGAGAAGGCAGAGAAGATACATAACCATCTCAGCCTAGAGGTGACATACATTACTTCTGATCTAATTCTATTGTGAGAACTCATCATGTGGCTTCACCTAAGATGCAATGGGGACTGGGCAATGTGGTTTCTGGCTGGGCAGCAACAACTCCGTAAAGGGAACAAGAGTCTTGGGTAGACAGCAGATATCTCCAATACAGAGAACATTTCAATGACCCATACAACTCATTTGTTTATTTTCTAGCTGAAGAAGAGCTTATCTTGTCCAAATCAGAGATTCCTGAGACATCTGCATTTTTTCCTGAAAATCGCAGGTAGAGGCATATATCATTGTTTAGGAAGTAGAGCATAAACAATTGTCATTAAATTCAGAACACTATTGGAATAATTTGTCTGGCCAGTACTTTTGACCTCTTAGATGCAAGTGGGAAACTTTGGGGGGTATGCATGGTGAGTTTAGTCAGTAGTATCCACACTAGGTTTTATTATCCTGCTCTTTTGTTTTTAAAGATATTTTATTTTATTTTATTTATTTTTTCAAGATGGAGTCTCGCTCTGTCGCCCAGGCTGGAGTGCATGCAATGCCACAATCTCAGCTCACTGCAACCTCCGCCTTCGGGTTCAAGTGATTCTCCTGCCTCAGCCTCCTGAATATCTGGGACTACAGGCGCCTGCCACCACACCCAGCTAATTTTTTGTATTTTTAATAGAGACGGGATTTCACCGTGTTAGCCAGGATGGTCTCGATCTCCTGACCTCATGATCCGCTTGCCTTGGCCTCCCAAAGTGCTGGGATTACAGTCGTGAGCCACCGCGCCCGGCCTAATTTTTGTATTTTTAGTAGAGACGAGGTTTCACCAGGTTGGCCAGGCTGGTCTTGAACTCCTGATCTCAGGTAATCCACCCGCCTCGGCCTCCCAAAGTGCTGGAATTACAGGAGTGAGCCACCGCGCCCGGCCTAAAGATATTTTAATATCAAAAGTGATACTGTATAAGTTACTATTATTTATTTCTGCATATGGACAGTTCTGAAGAAATAAGAGAAAAGATCTTGAATTTCTTTGACCATGTTTTAACAAAAATGAAGACATCTGACGAAGACATTATCCCTCTGGAATCTTGCCAGTGTGAAGAAATCCTAGAGATTGTCATCTTGCCTCTGGCCCACCATTTTCTGGCTTTGGGAGAAAATAACAAAGCCTTATATTACTTCTTAGAAATTGCATCTGCTTATCTCATCTTGCATGATAACTACATGGTAAGCTGTTTCTACCCAGACCACCTCCACCCTAGAGACAATTCATAGAACATAGAGCCAGAAGGGAAGCTCCAGTAGGCTTTCTGATTACTTCACATTGTATATTCCCGACAGCACCCCTTTCCACTGAAAATCACATTGCTTAGAAGGGAAATGATCTAAGATTGAGAAAAGAGAATTGGAATACATTGCAACTAGCATTGTAAATTATTTAAAATATTGCCACCTTTAGAAATTTGCCATGAATTGTCTACCTGTATGGGAGGTAAGGGGGCACATCTCATTCCCAAAATGATGCAGAGAGGACTCTTAGCATAGTCTTCCTCAAGTGGCACTTACCTTCTGTTAAGCCTAAAATACCTGTGAGCGCAAAATACCTGTAGGTCTTTGGATGAGTGCAATTCTGGTTTTTTGTTTTGTTTTTGAGATGAAGTCTTAGTCACCCAGGCTGGAGTGTAGTGGCACGATCTCTGCTCACTGCAACTTCTGCCTCCCAGGATCAAGCCATCCTCCCACCTCAGCCTCCTGAGTAGCTGGGACTGCAGACATGTGCCACCATGCCCAGCTAATTTTTTGTGTTCTTGGTAGAGATGGGGTTACACTGTGTTGCCCAGGCTGGTCTTGAACACCTGAGCTCAAGGGATCTGCCTGCCTTGACCTTCCAAAGTGCTAGGATTACAAGTGTGAGCCCCTGTGCCCAGCCAATTCTGGTTTTAATCTTGTGATCCCCAAAGAGGCTCTCCCTGCCTTCGTCATCACGCAATGTGTGCTAGATTGTCACACATACCGTTAGACCACCAAAGCACTAGTGAATGTTTCTCTAGGGTAATCATAAATAAGGTTCCAGGGCAATATGCCCCTAGAGATGAGGGGATTTGATACACATAATGAAATAAACAGAATTCATTGTTAAGTAAGTTGGAAATCACTGAGCTGAATACAGGTAAATAGATGCCTTTAGATACTTCAGGGCCTTTGATATGCTGAGATACATGTAAATCTGTTCAGAGGACACAGAAGGGTAAAGGCCAGGCTAGGCTGAAGCATACTGTGTTTCCCAAACTTATTTGCCCTTAGATCTCTTTTCATGGAGCAGCTGGCTGGGCTAACCTTCCATGAACTCACTTGAGGAAATGTCTTTCTGGGCCCTTGCTTCATCTGACTTCAGCCAGCTTCAGGAAGACCTTCATAGACCTTCCATAATTTACAGTTGCTACTGGTCACAGCAGCCTAATCAACCCTCCTACCTTAGATTTATATAAAATTATAAAATTAAACTATTAAAAATGTCACTAAGTTCCTGTCCTTGAAAGCATTTATGTTAAGAATGAAAGTCTCCTGCATATTTCATGCACATATTCGAGGTGATGATGGGGATGTAGCCAATGAGTCCCAGGAGGAGGAGGCTTAGGTAGCCCTGGGGGCCAACTTTCTAAAACCTACGCATACCCCGTTTCATTCGACAAGAAGACAATGATTGGAAGCACAGCCTCAGTGCAAGGTCCCAGAATGTGCCATTTGTACCCCCTCTCCCATCAAACTCCAGTGGGACTGGGGCTGGTGGCCTACTCATCATGTCTCCCTCTTTTTTTGCCTCCCACACATACCCAACAGGATGCATGAGATTGGGAGATATTGCCTCACCTTATTTTATTCTTCAAGTCTGATCTTACCTTGGTGTGCACACGTGCTAAGATTTGCCTAATGATGTTGGGAGGTGAAGATGAAGTGATGAGAGTTGTGCAGGGACTTACTTCCTCATCCACCTCCCAAAATAAACCTGGCAAAGGAAATGGGGGTGATTCATAATTCATTTCAAAACTGAAGACCAGCTTCTCACAGATGTGGGGATGCTGGTCAAGGGAAGTGGATGTGTTGTTGGGAATAGGGAGGTTGGGGATAGAATTACTGAGAGGAAGAAATTGGCTTGAGGGAAACTTCGGATAAGGCAACCTAGATGATAGTGTGAGGAAAGGTGGAGATTTCCAGATTCATTCTCTTGATGGAGTGATCCAGCAGACAAAGGTAAGCATGAAGGTGAGATCTTTACCCATCAGCTCCTGTCTGGAATTTGATGCCCATTTTAATCAGTGGAGCTGGGGATGGAAGTGGAGGTGATAACTGAAATGGCTCCTGCATCTCTTGCTTCAGTAGAGTCTGGGGCAATGGCCCTTCTGTGGGCTCAATCCCTGCTGAATCAACACTTTTCTACTCCTTGGGCTGGTTACAGGCATACATGTATTTGAATGAAGGAGAGAAGTTGCTAAAAACTCTCGAGAAGGACAAATCTTGGAGCCAGACATTTGAGTCTGCCACCTTTTACAGCCTCAAAGGTGAGGTAAGAAACCATTAAAGACTTGAATTAATCTGTTATATATCTTAGGCCTTTCCATAGAAGTCATCCCTATACTTTCTACACCCTCCTCCCATCTCTTGCCACAGACTTCTAGCCAAGACTCTAGAAACTCAAATCCCTGGGCTCCAACCTCCTCACCATGGCTTACAAGCAAGATCTTCCCTGTCTTCCAGGTTGACATCTTTTTTTTTTTTTTTTTTTTTTTTTTCTGAGAGGGAGTCTTGCTCTGTTGCCCAGCCTGGAATACAGTGGCGTGATCTCAGCTCTCTTCAACTTCCGTCTCCCGGGTTCAAGTGATTCTCCTGCCTCAGCCTCCAAAGTAGCTGGGATTACAGGCATGCACCACCACGCCCGGCTAATTTTTGTATTTTAGTAGAGATGGGGTTTCACCATGTTGGCCAGGCTGGTCTCAAACTCCTGACCTCAAGTGATCCACCCGCCCTGACCTCTCAAAGTGCTGGGATTACAGGCGTGAGCCACCGTGCCCGGCCCAGGTTGACACCTTTATGAAATATTTTTGTTACAATCTCTAAAAATGAACCTGAATGGGTAAACATTGTCTCAGAGGTAGACAATGTACAACTAAGATGCTAAATCCTAGTCATTCAACCATCCTTCATGCATATATCCAATAGACATTTTCTATTATGCCAGGCATAGGAAGATTTTGTTTCTGGTCCATAAATCACCTTTTTTGATAAGAATCCCCAAAATATGGGCCGGGTGCGGTGGCTCACGCCTGTAATCCCAGCACTTTGGGAGGCTGAGGCGGGCGGATCACGAGGTCAGGAGATTGAGACCATCCTGGCTAACACAGTGAAACCCCGCCTCTACTAAAAATACAGAAAATTAGCCGGGCGAGGTGGCGGGCGCCTGTAGTCCCAGCTACTCGGGAGGCTGAGGCAGGAGAATGGTGTGAACCCCGGGGGTCGGAGCCTGCAGTGAGTCGAGATCACGCCACTGCACTCCAGCCTGGGCGACAGCAAGACTCTGTCTCAAAAAAAAAAAAAAAGAATCCCCAAAATATGGATTGTTGGGACCTACTGATTAAGTTAGAATCATCACTTTCCCTCTTTTCCTCTCTTCCCTCCCACCTCCCTGTAGGTCTGTTTCAATACGGGCCGGATAGTGCTTGCCAAGAAAATGCTGAGGAAGGCACTGAAGCTCCTCAACCGAATCCTTCCTCACAACTTAATCTCCTTGTTTCTCCATATCCATATCGAGAACAACAGACACTTCCATTATGTGAATCGGCAGGCCCAAGAGAGCCCACCTCCAGGGTAAGGGAAGGAGCTGGGGAGAGCAGACTGTTTAGTCTCACTTCCCAGAGAGCCCTACACATAATCCATGTCAGCCTCCAAAGCCTGGCCTCCAGGGGGCACAAGGACTCCTGTTTGGCTCTGACTTCACTGGGGAGGAGGCGAGTGTGGGAGGCACTCCCAGACCAGGGTTGCCACAAAGTACTTTATGGGCAGTTTTTGCCAAAGGGAATTTTGATGACACAAACATAAGGGACCTCATTGTAAGGTAATTCTAGTGTCTGTCCTAACTCATCTAGCCCTTTAACCCCCATGGCCATCCGTGTTCTCATTGGATGGATCCTGCACCACTGCTCCTGGGACCTCAGTCACAAGCCCTCTTCCATTAGGTGCTAAGACACTGGGTTTTGCCCCGCCCCAAAGAAAAATAGCAAGCCCTGAAGACATTTGCCAAAGGACAAAACTCCCACCCATCTAGGAATCTCAATAGGGATATGGGTTACATGGGGGTATACGTTGGTCAAAATTGTACTGTTAAGATTTGGGCATTTCAATATATGTAAATTCTACCTATAAGATAACTATAATAATAATGAGTGGGAAAAAATAGTGAGTGGAGAGGTAGATGAAATAAGCATGTTGCTAGTTGTTGAAGGTAGATGTTGAGTGCATTTCGCTCATTATACTCTTGTTTGCTGTGTGTATGCTTGGATTATTCTATAAATGTTTTCAAAAATATTCCACCTATCTAGCAATTCATGCCAAAGGAGATGCCGCCTTGTTGGGTACCTGAAGAGCTGACAGAGGACACCTCTTCCATCTTGGGGGAGCTCAGTAGCTATATTACTATAGGTTCTGCCTAAGATACAAACATCTATTCCTATGAGCAAGCTACTACAACTCTTTTGCAACCCCATCAAAAACTGCCTTCCCCAGCTTCCAAACATGTTCCTTTAAATGTAGGGAATCCTGAGGTGAAAAGGAAATGTAATGGAGCTGAGCTCCTGTGCACGGTGGAGGTGGGCTCCTGGGAATACCTGGCTGTTCCTGGAAACCCCAGGAGGAAGGGCTGGGAGATGTTCAGCAGAGATCTCTCTCAGAAGGCAGTGATCTTTGCATTACACATAAGGTTGCAGGATGCCTCAATTTGAATTTCAGATAAACAGTGAATACTTTTTTTAGTATACATCTATCATATGAAATATTTAGGACATACGCATTCCATAAAAATAAGGCTTAAAATTCAAATTTAACTGGGCATCCTATATTTTCATCTGCTAAAACAGGCAATTTACACATTTTACATTTTGTAAAAGGAGTAAGAAGTACCTGCACAAAGGGAAAAGGTAGAAAAGTGTTGAAGAAGAAAAAACTGAGGAGCTGTTGGCTTAAAATATCCGCAGGTCAAAAGGTTCTCATCTCAAAAATGAGTATGACATGGAACAACATTTAATGTCAGAGTGTCCATGACCCTCATGAATGCCCTATGAGATTTTACCCAGGGCTGGGTGTTGTAGCTCACGCCTGTAATGCCAACACTTAGGGAGGCCGAGGCGGGTGGATTGCCTGAGGTCAGGAGTTCGAGACCAGTCTGGCCAACATGGTGAAACTCTGTCTGTACTAAAAATACAAAAAACATTTAGCCAGGCGTGGTGGCTGCACCTGTAATCCCAGCTACTCAGGAGGCTGTGGCAGGGGAATTGCTTGAACCAGGGAGGTGGAGGTTGCAGTGAGTCAAGATCGTGCCACTGCACTCCAGCCTGGGCGATAAAGCGAGACTCCGTCTCAAAAAAAAAAAAGAGATTTTACCCTGTCCATGTTTCCTTGGAACCTTTTTAAAAAATCATTTCCACATCATAATTTAGAAAAGTTTATTTTGCCAAGGTTGAGGACACACTTGTAACACAGCCTCAGTAAGTCCTAACGACATGTGCCCAAGGTGGTTGGGCACAGCTTAGTTTTATACATTTGGGGAGACATGAGACATCAATCAACATATGTAAGAAGTACATTGGTTCGGTCTGGAAAGGCGGGACAACTTGAAGCAAAGGCAGGAAGTTGGGAGGGAGCTTCCAGGTCACAGATAGGTGAGACACAAACGGTTGCATTCTTCTGAGTTTCTGATTAGACTTTCCAAAGGAGGAAAATCAGATATGCATCTATCTCAAAGAGCGGAGGAGTGACTGAATAGAACGGGAGGCAGGTTTGCCCTAAGCAGTTTCCAGCTTGAGTTTTCCTTAGTGATTTTGGGGGCCCAAGATATTTTCCTTTCAAAATGCAATAGTTAAAAATGCTCATTTTTTGGCCGGGCGCAGTGGCTCACACTTGCAATCCCAGCACTTCGGGAGGCTGAGGCAGGCAGATCACCTGAGGTCAGGGGTTCAGGACCAGCCTGGCCAACATGGCGAAACCCCATCTCTACTAAAAACACAAAATAGCCAGGCATGGTGGTGTGTGCCTGTAATCCCAGCTACTGGGGAGGCTGAGGCAAGAGAATCGCTTGAACCTGGGAAGCAGAGGTTGCAGTGAGCTGAGATCATGCCACTGCACTCCAACCTGGAGAACAGAGCGAGGCTCAAAAAACAAAAAATCCTCCTTTTTTTTTTTTTTTTTTTGTAAACTAAAAAGTACCCGAGAAAGGTCTCAATCAATTTTTAAGTTTATTTTGCCAAGGTTATGGACATGCCCAGAAGAAAAAAAAAACACAAAACGACAGAAACAGTCCCTGTTTGAGACTGCAGTATTTAAACGGGAAAAGTGGGCTGGAGGAAAATGAGGGAGGGCATGATAATAATCCACGTTGCAAGATAAAAGGAGCAGCTAGGGGAATAGTCAATTATGTATTGTCTCACGCTCAGTAAATAGGCACTTAACGTAGGATAAGGCAGACATAGAGTTGCTACCTGTGCAGATAAACTTAACTTTTTACCTGTAGCTGTCTGCTAAGGAACAAAAGGAAAGGCAACTTCTTGCATGACTCAGCTTTCAGCTTAATTTTTTCCTTTCGGCATAGTGAATTGGGATCCTGAGTTTTTATTTTCCTTTCACACCTTTGTTGAGCTGAGAACTAGTTCCTGAAAGCAGTGTGCAATGGAGAAAATAATACATTGGGCTTTTGGGCTGGAGGTAGATGGAGTTTGAATCCTGGCACCACCACATTCCAGCTGTGTGTCTTTGCCTTAATTACTTAACCTGAGTCTCACCTTCCTCATATGTAAAATGGAGTCAGTTATTCCACTCTTTTGTTACAGGATTGTCATCAGAATCAAATGTGATGAATAATATCAATGTGCTTTTTAAATAGCTTCATTTAGCAATTACCTGACACAGGACAGACGCTTTACATAAATTATCTTAATCATTACAAAGTAGGTATTATGATTCCCATTTTACAATGGAGAAAATGTACTCCATAAAAATTAATGTGCTTGTTTGTCAGTCATGGCGACAGGCCTCAAATTCAAGTCAGTTTTGATTCCCAGGCCCATAGTGAGGACACCATATACCTGTGCTCCCCTAAAGCATGGTAATGATGATACCTTTTATGTTCCATTTGTGTTTACTTTACCCAATAGGAAGAAGAGGCTGGCACAACTTTACCAGCAAACTGTCTGCCTCTCCTTGCTGTGGCGCATCTATAGCTACAGTTATCTTTTTCACTGCAAGTGTTATGCCCACCTGGCACTTATGATGCAAATGAATACTGCACTGGAAACTCAACATTGTTTCCAGGTAGGGGATTTTTGTAGCTGCTCCTTTAAGTTTCTGAATTTCATTTGGGAAGAAAAGCCTAGTAAAAGCCAATTAGGATTCAAAATTCTGAGGATATAATAATAGAAGGCTTTCTGACTGGCTTGTTTTTACAAGGCCAGCAGTTCTCAAACACTTTGGCTCCAGGATCACTTCACACTCTTAAAAATTATTGAAGATCCCAAATAGCTTTTATTTATATGGGTTGAATCTATTGATATCATATAAGAACCAAAAGCCGAGAAAATTCTAAAATATTATTATTATTATTATTGCTTTTTTTTTTGAGATGGAGTCTTGCTCTGTCACCGAGGCTGGAGTGCAGTGGCACGATCTCGGCTCACTGCAACCTCCACTTCCTGGGTTCAAGAGATTCTCTTGCCTCATCCTCCTGAGTAGCTGGGACTACAGGCATGCGCCACCATACCCAGCTAATTTTTGTATTTTTAGTAGAGATGGGGTTTCACCATGTTGGCCAGGCTGGTCTTGAACTCCTGACCTCAGGTGATCTGCCCGCACTGGCCTTCCAAAGTGCTGGGATTACAGGCATGAGGCACTGCACCTGGCCTAAAATATTATTTTAAAATAAAGATAACAAGCCTATTACATATTAACATAATCACCATTTTCATTTTTTAAAACTCTGTTCCCCAAACAAAAAACGGGAAATGTGGCATTGTATTAAATTTTTGCTAATATTTTAATGTCTGGCTTCATAGAAGACAACTAGATTCTCACATCTGCTTCTACTTTCACTGTTGCAATATCACATATGTTGCCTCTGGAAGACTCCAGTGTATATTCATGAGAGAATGAGGGTGAAAGAGAAAAATGTTAAAGAATAATTCTTTTTTAAAAAGATAGAATTATAACTGATAACAAATATGGAAAGTACACATCAAAGATTTTATTTAACTCACTGAGTTGACTCAATCAAAATTAGTAAGATTGGAACCAAGTGGTTCCAAGGAGAATTCAGTTTACCAATGGATACAAAACTTGTCTAGTAACAGCGTAATAATCACTTGTATTCCACTGAATATTTACATTTCTATGAAAAACAAATCATATCACTTATATTATTATCAGTTTTCTGCAACATAGTTGTAAGATAGTCCAAAGAAAAATAGAGATAACTTTGATTAGTAAGTTAGGTAGGACCCCCACTAAGTTTGTGTTTTTGCCCATTTTAAGGTCTTTCACTATTTTTCCTGTCACAAATAATGCCTGGATATTAGCTAGGCACGGTGGCTCACGCCTGTAATCTCAGCACTTTGGGAGGCTGAGGTGGGCGGATCACGTGAGGTCAGGAGTTCGAGACTAGCCTGGCCAACCTGGGGAAACCCCATCTTTACTAAAAATACAAAAATTAGCTGAGTGTGGTGGTGGGTGCCTGTAATCCCAGCTGCTCAGGAGGCCGAGGCAGGAGAATTGCTTGAACCCAGGAGGCGGAGGTTGCAGTGAGACGAGATCGCACCATTGCACTCCAGCCTGGATGACAAGAGCGAGACTCCAACTCAAAAAAAAAATTTTTTTTTTAAATTTAAAATGCCTGGATATTATGGAACTAGCTTTGACCTCATGTGGTCTCTGAAAAGGTGTCAGGGATCCCTAGGGCTCCCAGGATGAATTGGGAGAACCACTAGTCTAGGTCATAACCAAAGAAGCCTTTGACTGGATGAAGAAGATATCAGGAGACATGATCAAGAAATTATTAAGCGAAATGAAACTCATCTAATGAGAGTGACCTTGCTCCTTTATAAAAGTACATTAAGTCAGCAGGCCGGGCGCAGTGGCTCACGTCTATAATCCCAGCACTTTGGGAAGCTGAGGTGGGTGGATCACGAGGTCAGGAGATCAAGACCATGGTGAAACCCTGTCTCTACTAAAAATACAACAACAACAAAAAAAAATTAGCTGGGTGCGGTGGCGGGTGCCTGTAGTCCCAGCTACTCGGGAGGCTGAAGCAGGAGAATGGTGTGAACCCAGGAGGCGAAGCTTGCAGCGAGCAGAGATCGCTCCACTGCACTCCAGCCTGGGTGACAGAGCAAGACTCCGTCTCAGAAAAAAAAAAAAAAAAAGTACATTAAGTCTGGGTTTCTTCCTCCTGGAGTCATTGTCAAAAATTAAGGGAAGGGGTCAAGTAGCACCATAAATGTTGGAGGAGCTTAGATTCCTAACCTGGAGTCTGTCCTCTACATTAGTTCCTTTGGGTGAACTTAGGCTGGCTCTCCTAGAAGACAGAAGTATTTATAAAGCCCATCAAGATTGACCCCTGCCTATCTCCCATCCTCTTTTAGCTCTGTAGGCTATGAAGGAGCCACAAACCCAGCCATATTGGTCCTCTTTTAGTTCCTCAAACACAGAAGTTTAATCCCATCTGTCACCGGATGTTCCCTCTGCTTGGAGGGAACTGGTCATGGCCACCCATTCACTTTCTAACCTGTCACTCTGTTTTAATAGGTATTATTACCATTTGACAATTTCTTATTTGCTCCTACATTGGTTCTTGGTCTCTCTCCCTTACCAATGTGTAAATCCCATGGAAGCAAGGACCTCTTCAGCTGTCTTGTTCACATCCTAAGTTTCTAGAACATTTGCAGTTGCTCAAGAAATTTATATCGACTGAAATACTTCTCCACACTTGGAGCTATATCCTAAGAATTGTGGTAGAGTTGGGGTGGGGAAAATAAAAAGTCAGGATAGAATGTGAACCAAGACATTTGTCTTCAAGGTGGATGGGATTGAAAGCAGAGAAGCGCTCCCCTCAGTGCTCAAAAGCAGGTGAGGGACTCAGCATAGGAGAATGGAAAGACCCAGACTGAGAGCCAGAGGATGGTTTCCAGGACTCCGCCTATCTGCAGTGTGACCACTGGCAAGCCACATAAACAAGGAGCTTTATATTTTCTCTGTAAAGTGAAGCAGTTGGACCTCCATTCTCTTGGTCCAAATCCAAGAGGTCCTAGGCTTTATTACAGCCTTGGATTTCTCGTGCCCAACAATTCTCTCTCCCCCACCACCAATTCTGGCTATCTTTACCTTCTGGTAGCATTATCTGGAGCATGTTCCAAACCAGGAAGAAAGGAATTCTCTAAGACTCACTGTGGTTTAAGTATCCAGGGACCTGCTATAACACAGAATTTGCAGGCTGCTTATTTTGTCCCATCTGAGGAATTCCAAGAAAAAAGCCTCTACTCTAAAATACTTCCCCGACCCCAATACTCCCACCACTAGAGACACTATATTTTTCCTGTTTGTATTTTTCAAAGTAGTTTACTTGTATTATTTTGTTTTTGTATACATAATAAAACTGCTTCTTTAGAAGGAACTCTTTTCTCCTCACTATTATCTAAGCATGTATGCTCTGAAGCAACTTTATCTTTTTAAAGAGTTGTTTAGAGTAACCAGTTTCTCTTAAACCTCCAAATTAGATTTATTTGTTTGTTCATTTTTGAGAAGGGTCTCACTCAGTCACCCAGGCTGGAGTGCAGTGGCGTGATCATGGCTCACTGCAGCCTCAACCTCCCCTGCTCAAGTGATCCTCCCAAACACCTCAGCTTCCTGAATAGCTAGGATTACAGGCTTGTGTCATCATGCTGGCTATTTTTTTTTTTTAATCTTTTGTAGAGATCAGGTCTCACTATATTGCCCAGGCTGGGCTCAAACTCCTGTGCTCAAGTGACCTCTCGTCTCAGCCTCCTGAGTAGGTAGGACTACAGGCATGTGCCACCATGCCTGGCTAGTTTTTGTTGTTGTTGGAACAGGGTCTCACTATTGTGCCCAGGCTCATCTGGAACTCCTGAGCTCAAGCAATCCTCCTGCCTCAGCCTCCAGAAGTGCTGGGATTATAGATGTGAGCCACTGCACCTGATCTCCAAATTAGGTTTAAAACTAGTCCTTATTTAAAAAAAAAAAAAAAAAAAAGCCAAACAAACTAAACCAACTTTTCTTTTTTGTTAAATTACAAAAGTTATACATGCTTGTTATAACAAACATCACAGAGGCGCATAAAGTAAAACCTCTCCTCCCACCCCCAACAAATAGGTAACTGTTTACACTTTGAAGTGTATCCTTGCAGGCTTTTTGCTCTGCAATTATACATCTAATATGTAAGCTATTGCTTTTATTTTTCACAGAAATTAAAATTTTTATATTTCATTTAAGGACTACATGGGCAAGGGCCCATCAAGCTTATCCTGAATGACTCAGTAAACAGGTAGCAGAAACCCAATTTGATTTCTGTTTCTAAGCCCATGGCTTCAGCCAAATGTCCAGCTCTGTTCCCAAGTTTAATAAACAAACATTTACTGGCAGACATTGAGTGATGTTCCTGAGCTTTCTGCTTTGCGTTCCGCCTCATTCTTCCTCCACTCTGCCATTTCAGATCATTAAGGCTTACTTAGACTATTCGCTATACCACCACCTGGCTGGCTACCAAGGCGTGTGGTTCAAATATGAAGTCATGGCCATGGAGCATATCTTCAACCTCCCCCTGAAAGGCGAGGGCATTGAAATCGTGGCACACGTGGCCGAGACACTGGTCTTCAACAAACTCATAATGGGACACCTGGATTTGGCCATTGAGTTAGGTAAGGGCTGGCTGGGCAAGATGGGACATGAGGATACAAGGAATGCCCCACAATATACTGGAATTGTTTTCTTCCCAGGCTCCCGAGCCCTTCAAATGTGGGCACTGCTCCAGAATCCCAACCGACACTATCTGTCCCTCTGCAGACTTAGCAGATGTCTCCTTTTGAACAGCAGGTATTTATCTTAAAGCATCTTCCAAAATTAGGGGGAGGAGGCCATATTATTGAGTATCCTGGGTTCAACTTTAGCCTGGTCATAGGGTGGGGAAGGGAGTAGAGTTTGCAGTAAGAAAATATAACTGATAATCGTCATCCTTTTTTCTTTTCTCAGAGTCTTGCTCTGTCTCCTAGGCTGGAGTGCAGTAGTGCGATCTCGGCTCACTGCAACCTCTGCCTTCCGGGTTTAAGCAATTCTCCTCCCTCAACCTCCCACGTAGTTGGGATTACAGGCACGTGCCACCACACCCAGCTGATTTTTGTATTTTTTAGTAGAGAGGGGGTTTCACCCTGTTGGCCAGGCTGGTCTTGAACTCCTGACCTCAAGTGACCCACCCACCTCAGCCTCCCAAAATGCTGGGATTACAGGCATGAGCCACTGTGCCAGGCCTTGTCTTTTTTTAAAAAAAAAAACCAGAATTCTTGGCCATGCATCATCTCTAATCTGGTTGCTCTGGCCAGTGATCAGAGGGTAGTCAGACAGTCATCCCAGCTGTGGGAATCAGGCCTCCACTTCTGTCCGGTGGAGACAAAGGGAAAAGCATTCCAGGGAGGCAAATGGCCAGAGAATAGCAACCAGGACTAGAAGTCAAGGCCAATTTGCTCTGACTCTGGTCACCCTGATATAGAGGACCCAGGAAAGAACAATTTGAAAAAAGAGCCAATTTGAGATTGAGGTTTTAGTCTTGGATAGGGGTGTGTTTGAAGTCTGTTTAAGAGGTATATTTGGTTCTGAATTACTGAGAAGGACCAAGACTAGACCAGGAAGGGACTTTACTGAACCTCATCCTATCCATTGCTTTTTTTATTCAATAGCTTTGGAGGTATAAATGGTTTTCGGTTACATAGATGAATTTTATAGAGGTGAATTCTGAGATTTTAGTGCACCTGTCACCCAAGCAGTGTACACATACCCAACATGTAGTCTTTTATTCCTCACTTCCCTCCTCCCCTCCCCTCCGAGTCCCCGAAGTCCATTATATCCACTGCTTTTCTTTTTTTTTTTTTGAGACAGAGTTTCGCTCTTTTGCCCAGGCTGGAGTGCAGTGGTGTGATATCGGCTCACCACAACCTTCACCTTCCGGTTTCAAGCGATTCTCCTGCCTCAGCCTCCCAAGTAGCTGGGATTACAGGCGCCCACTACCATGCCCAGCTAATTTTTGTATTTTTAGTAGAGATGGGGTTTCACCATGTTGGCCAGGCTGGTCTCGAACTCCTGACCTCGTGATCCGCCCACCTCGGCCTCCCAAAGTGCTGGGATTACAATATCCACTGCTTTTTAGTGGCCACTACCTTTTCTTTTCCATAGATACCCGCAATTGATCCAGGTGCTGGGGCAGCTGTGGGAGCTTTCTGTAACACAGGAACACATCTTCAGCAAGGCATTTTTCTATTTTGTCTGCCTGGACATCCTGCTTTATTCTGGTAAGTGTGGGTTTGGAATGTAAAAGAACTTGGGGGTGTGACACCTGTGCTGGTGTGGTGTGGCAGCTCTCAGGTTGGGGCTTTGGGACCACTAGGTTTCTGGCTGGGTGGACTTACAGGGCAGGGAGGGAGAGAGGCTGGTCGTTGAGCTGAAGCACTGTCTAGCAGGTGCTGAGATTGTGAAGGCATGGCAAGAAGAAGAATTAAGTCTGAAGGAACCCGATGGATATGAGCTGCCAGTTAAACTGTCAGAGGCCAGGCGTGGTAGCTCACGCCTGTAATCCCAGCACTTTGGGAGGCCGAGGCGGGCGGATCACAAGGTCAGGAGATCGAGACCATCCTGGCTAACGTGGTGAAACCCTGTCTCTACTAAAAATACAAAAAATTAGCCGGGCGTAGTGGCGGGCGCCTGTAGTCCCAGCTACTCAGGAGGCTGAGGCAGGAGAATGGTGTGAATCCGGGAGGCAGAGCTTGCAGTGAGCCAAGATCATGCCACTGCACTCCAGCCTGGGTGACAAAGCAAGACTCTGTCTCAAAAAAAAAAAAAAAAAGAAACTGTCAGATCAATTTGCACCTAAGTGATAGTGGCTGACTGTCTTACTATGTGCCTTTTACTAGGGGTTTTTAACTTTTAGCAGGTTGTACTTAGAGACTTCATGCTTTAGAAGTCTAGATTTAGAAGACTAGATTGCTTGACGTGAGAGTTCCAGGCTGGTAGCTATTGGTGATTTGGAAAATTAGTTACTTCCTGATAACCTTCAAGTGACACCAAGTAGGTCACTTGAAGTGTACACACTAAACCACAGGAACCAACCTGGGAATTGTTTTCCCCACATGTGATCTTGAAAGGGGATACAGACATTGCCATCAACAAAGGAAGCATGTGTGGGGAGACAGAGAAGTCTTAGGCTGCACTAAGGCCAGGAAGGATTAGTTTAAACCCCACACCTGCCTGGTCTGTACTGTGGAACTGTAGTATATATCCATAACACTCCCCAATAGGTAGGACTCAGCAAACACAGGGCAATCCAGTCATGAGGTTGTTGCAATCCACGGGACCCTTTGGATTCATACAATAATCAGAGGCAACTCTCCCTGCAGTGGGAAATTCAACTGAGAGCGACTAGGCTAGAAAAATGATCACCCACACCTACCAATAACTCTCACCCATTCCTCTCTCTTAGGTTTTGTTTATAGAACATTTGAAGAATGTTTGGAATTCATATACCAATACAAAGACAACAAAATCCTCAAGTTCCAGAGTGGACTCCTCCTGGGACTTTATTCCTCTGTAGCTATCTGGTAACAATGTGTGGCATATCACTAAATTCCCAAAGTGAAAATGTTGAATCCCAAGGAAGAGTTCTTGAAAAATCTTTTAGAAAGTATTGATAATTTATACCTGAGACAGCTTAAAGTTGTCAGAGGATATTTACACTGAGAGACATGTTAGGGATCAACTAGTTCATCCCCCTTGGCCAAGGACAGAAAAGTAAAGTTGTCTCAATTACATTCCATGCAATAAACATTTATTGCAAACATATCATGTTGTGGTGATACAGGGATAAATAAGAAAAGACTGCTTTCTTCAGAGGGGTGCTGGGGTTTGAGGAAGACTAATGAATAGCACCACTTGCCCACCCGGCACCTGGCCGTATCTAATCACATGGATTGATAAAGCCAATGTTGGAAGACATGGCTTGTATCTTCACAAAAGCGGGCTTCGTAATATTGAGCCCTGGAATAGACGTAACCCATTCAGCAGCAGGCAGTTCTGGAAAACTGTAGGTCTACTCACATGGAGCAGAGAGATCAGTATCACACTCCCTGTTGGCTTCACTGGCTCTCAAGATAGACAGAGACACGGACGGAGTTATACTTGCCCAATTCCTCTCCCAAATCACCAGCAAGATCTCTCCTTATCATTGAAGGGGCAAGTGAAGCAGGGAAAGAGTTCTGGTGCTTTGCACCAAATAGAGGCCCCTCACATGGAAGGAAATTTCAGGAGTGAGGAAGAAGCATTCTCCCCGCAACCCATTAACTCATTAAGCCTAAGGCTCAATTCCTTTAACCTACTACGTTTTTAACTCAGTTAAGCATGTAGTTATTATGGTCATACCCTTAAGGAAGGAGATGAATGCTAAGGTTCTAAAATGGGTCAGAACAGAACATTCATTAAATTATTTCCATGACTATCCCCAAGACTGAAAATCATCCCCTATTATTTTATTTCCTATCTTAATTAAATTATATGCAACCATATGGTCTATCAGAGGTTTGTGATGAGACTAAATGACAATATGAAGACATTCCTATATAAAATGCTACAAGTTAGAACAGCTTCAAATTTGAATAGAAATCCACCCCTTCCTTCTTTCTGAGACAGTCTTGCTGTGTCACCCAGTTGGAGTCCCGTGGTGCGATCACGGATCACTGCAGCCTCGCCTTCCCAGGCTCAAGTGATCCAAACACTTCAGCTTCCTGAGTAGCTGGAGTTGCAGGCACATACCACCATGCCTGGCTAATTTTAATTTTTTGTAGAGATAGGATGTCGTGATGTTGCCCAGGCTGGTCTCCAACTCCTGGGCTCAGGTGATCTGTCTACCTCAGCCTTCCCAAATGCTGGGATTACAGGCATGAGCCACTGCACCTGGCAAGAAATCCCCTCTTATTATAAAATTAATGAGGAGAAATTAAAATCCAAAAATTAATTACTCTTGCCAATTAAAGTTCAAAATCAAATAACTTACCAATGTGAGTTAAAGGTTAAGGAATCTAAAGTCCAGAAATCATCCAAATTTATTTTTCTTGTCCATCTCAGCAGGAGAGTTTTTTAAACAGCTGTGTCCTAGGCCAATGCTGCTCAGACTTTAGTGGGCATAAAAATCATCTGGAGAGCTTGTTAACTCAGAGATGCCACACCCCCAGAGCCTGTATGATTCCGTAGACCTGGACTGAACCAGAGAACCTGCATTAATGAGAACCCAGGTGATACTGATGATGCCAGTCTGTGGACCACATTTTGAGCAGTACTGGCCTAAATCATCTCTCTTTGGTATCGGAACAATTTCTTCAAGCCCCAGAATCTACAGCTCCAAGTGTCTGATCTCCCTCACTCTTTAATTTAAAAAGCCAAAGTGGCCGGGCGCGGTGGCTCAGCCTGTAATCCCAGCACTTTGGGAGGCCGAGGCGGGTGGATCACCTGAGGTCAGGAGTTCGAGACCAGCCTAGCCAACATGGTGAAACCCCGTCTCTGCTTAAAATACAAAAAATTAGCTGGGTGTGGTGGTACACACCTGTAATCCCAGCTACTTGGGAGGCTGAGGCAGGAGAATCACTTGAACCCAGGAGGCAGAGGTTACAGTAAGCCAAGATCGTGCCATTGCACTCCAGACTGGGGGACAAGAGCAAGACTTCGTCTCAAAAAAAAAGCCAAAGCCAAAGAGTTCAATGGTGGCTAATATTACCTGAGTGTTTCCAAGGATTCTATTCATCTCAAGTCATCAAAAAAATTTATTATTTCCTTGCTCTGTATCACATAATTTCCTGCTTTTTTAGGGAGTGTGAAGCAGGGGTAGGCAGGTGACTACACACTTCCAGAGACCCAGGTAAAGGAAGCTGCACATCCAGAGACCCATTTCAGAAAGCCAGCCTATTCCTAATGGGTGATACTGATTTTTCTTATTCTCTTGTGGTAATGCAGGTATGCCAGACTTGAGGAATGGGACAATTTTTACAAATTTTCCAATAGAGCTAAAAATCTCTTGCCAAGAAGAACCATGACACTTATTTACTATGACGGAATATCTAGGTACATGGAGGGGCAAGTTCTTCACCTTCAAAAACAAATCAAGGAACAGTCAGAGAATGCCCAAGCCAGTGGGGAGGAGCTACTCAAGGTGAAGCCTATTCTCCAGTTTCCAGTATAAAATACACCTTAAATGGATCTCTACTTCCTGTGCTAATTATTTTCTCATTATAGAATTCATATATTTTTAATAATAGATGTTTTTGAAGGCACTTTTCCAAAGTAAGAAAGAAAATATAAACCTTACTACTCAGAGATAAGTACTTTTTGTATATTGAGATCCCACTTTTCAAGTATTTTTCTGTTGTGTGCATGCACATTTCTCTATTTCGTAATTTGCTATTAAATATATTATGAATAATTTCCTGTCATTAAATTGTCTTTCACATCACGATTTAAAAGGAAGCATGGTACTTTATCTTACAGATATACGATTGTATGACCTAATTATTCTTGGATAGAACTTCTCTGTATGATTTTATTGCTATTGCTGTGATGAAGCATCCTGGTAGACAAAGCATTCCACACGACAATTTTAAAAATTCGAATATGTATTAAGCGTATTAATACAAGAGTGCTGGGGTGCAAGAGTGAGCAAATTAAACACCTCCAAGAGTTTACAACCTGGCATGGGCAAGCCCCCTAAGAGAATAAAGGGCTAAATCTCCGGTGTTGGGTTGACACGTTTGCCTTGTTCTTGTAAACACTGAGCACAGGTGTATTAGTTTTCTATTGCTCTGTCACTCATTACCACAAAGTTAACAGCTTAAAACAACACCCACTTCTTAGCAGAGCCTCACTCTGTCACCCAGGCTGGAGTGCAGTTGCGCAATCTCGACTCACTGCAACCTCCGCCTCCCGGGTTCAAACAATTCTCGTACCTCAGCCTCCCAAGTAGCTGGGATTACAGGCACGTGCCACCATGTCTGGCTAATTTTTGTATTTTTAGTAGAGATGGGGGTTTCACCACATTAGCCAGGCTGGTCTTGAACTCTTGACCTCAAGTGATTCACCCACCTCAGCCTTCCAAAGTGCTGGGATTACAGGTGTGAGCCACCATGCCAAGGCCAAAACAACACCCACTTCTTAACTCACAGTTTGGCGGGTCCAAAGCCTGGGTGGTCTGGTCTGGGATCTCTGCTTAGGAGATGTATTTACATAAGTAGACATAATTGAATAATTGAACACATTGTTGCTGTTGTTATTTTGAACAAACTGTCATCTGTTAGAATAAGAAAAGGAAAATTTTTATTTTACCTCCACTTACTCCTTCTTCAATGCTTTCTTTCTTTATGTAGATCTAAGTTTCTGAACTACATATTTTCCTTCTCTCTAAAGAATTTCTTTAACATTTCTTGCAAGTCAGGGCTATTAGCAACAACTTCCTTCAATTTTAGTTTGAGAAGTCTTTATTTTGTCTTCGATTTTGAAGGATAATTTCACTGGGTAAAGAATTCTAGGGATTTTTTTTCCTGTCAACAGGTCATGGCACTGTCTTCTTGCTTGCATGGTTTCTAAGGAAAAGTGAAAGGCAATTCTTTTGTTGTTGTTATTCCTCTATAGAAGTCCCTTGGGCTTCTTTAAAAATTTTTTGTTTTTCTCTTTTTTTTTTGAAATGGAGTCTCACTTTGTCACCCAGGCTGGAGTGCAGTGGCATGATCTTGACTCACTGCAACCTCCACCTCCTGGGTTCAAGCAATTCTCCTGCCACAGCCTCCTGAGTAGCTGGGATTACAGGCGCCCGCCAATATGCCTAACTAATTTTTGTATTTTTAGTAGAGACAGGGTTTCACCATGTTGGCCAGTCTGGTCTTGAACTCCTGACCTCAAGTGATCTGCCCACCGCTGCCTCCCAAAGTGCTGGGATTACAGGTGTGAGCCACCGTGCCCGACCTAAAATTTTTTATCTTTGATTTTCTGTAGTTTACAAATTATATGCCTATGTGTTGGGGTTTTGGGGCATATATTCTACGTGGTGTTCTGTGAGCTTCCTGGATTTGTGGTTTGGTGTTTGACCTTAATTCAGAAAAAATTTCAGTCTTTCTTGCTTCAAATATTTCTGATGTTACTTTCCTCTTTCTTCTCCTTCTGATATTTCTATTATGCATCTAGTATATCTTTTGTACTTATCCTACAGTCCCTGGATATTCTGTTCTGGTTTTTCTTTTCTAGTCTTTATTCTCTTAGCTTTTCAGTTTTGTAGGTTTATATTGATATGGCCTTGAACTCAGAGATTCTTTCCTCAGCTGGGTCATGTCTACTAATAAGCCTGTCAAAGGCATTCTTCATTTCTCTTACAGTGTTTTTGATCTCTAGCATTTATTTTTTGTTCTTAGGATTTCCATCTCTCTGCTTATATTGCTCTTACATGCTCTCTACTTTATTCATTAGAGCTTTTACCATACTAATCATAGTTATTTTAAATTCCCAGTCTGATAATTTCAACATCCCTGTCATGTCTGGTTCTGACTTGTGTTTTCAAACTGTGTTTTTGCCTTTTAGCATGCCTTGTAATTTTTCTTGATAGCCAGATATGATGTACCAAGTAAAAAGACTTTGTCTAAATAAGTCTTTAGTAATGTGATGGTAAGGTGTGAGGAGAGGGAAAGCATTCTACAGTCCTATGATTAGGTCTCAGTCTTTTAGTGAGCCTATTCCTCTGCACTAAGAACTTCACAAGTGCTTTTCAGTCCCCTCTTCCTTAGGTGGGACATAATGGCTAGAGCTGGGTTTAGTTGGGTATTCCTCTTCCCCAAGATCAGTTAGGCTCTAATAAAAACCCTGGAGGTTAGGCTCTGGCTACAGTTTCTCCTGAGGGCACACCTTGTTTAGAAAAACGGAGTACTCTGGCATATTTCAAAATGGTTCCTTTTCCTCTTCCTCTGCTGAAAGAATGAGAGATTTTTTTTCCTCCAATATTTACTGAGAGATCCTGGTTGAGCTTCTGGAGGTAAAACACACAAAACTGTGGGGGCTCACCTGAAGGTGTTTGGGGTTTTTTTTTTTTTGTCTAATTTTTGTTGTTGTTGTTGGAGACAGAGTCTCACTCCGTCGCTCAGGCTGGAGTGCAATGGCGCGATCTCGGCTCACTGCAACCTCCATCTCCTAGGTTCAAGTGATTCTCGTGCCTCAGCCTCCCGAGTAACTGGGATTACAGGCACCTGCCATCATGCCTGGCTAATTTTTGTATTTTCGTAGAGACGGGGTCTCACCATGTTGGCCAGGCTGGTCCTGAACTCCTGACCTCAGGTGATCCAACCACCTCGGCCTCCCAAAGTGCTGAGATTACAGGCGTGAGCCACCACGTGTGGCCTAATTTTTTTTATTGTGATCCAAATACACATAGCATAAAACTTAACATCTTAATCATGTTTAAGTATGCACTTCAGTGGTATTAAATACATTTATAATGTTGGGTATCATGTCTGCCCTCCATCTCCATAACTCTCTTCATCTTGTAAAACAGAAACTCTATACCCATTAAGTGTATGTTTGTTAGATTTAGTTGGCTTATTGTGTTGTCTAAGTCCTCTATGTCTTATCTTTTGTATAATTGTTCTATCCATTATTGACTGTTAGTGAAGTCTCCAACTACTACTATACAACTGTCTATTTCTACCTTTAATTTTGTCAGTTTTTGCTTCATATATATTGACAATCTTATTATTAGATGCATAAATGTTTATAATTGTTAAAAATATAATTATAAAACAAATGTTTATAATTGTTACATATATTTTGCTGTATTTAAATTTTTATTCATATATAATATTATTCTTTGCCTCTTGTAAGTTTCTTTCTGATTTAAAGTTTATTTTGTCTGACATTAGTATAGCCACGCTTATTCTCTTTGGGTTACTATTTGTATAAAGTATCTTTTTCTATCTTTTCACTCTCCATTTATTTGTGTCTTTGCATCTAAAGTGAGTCTCTTTTAGTATGTAATTAGATCATGTTTTTAAAAAATCCATTCTGCCAACTTGTTTTTTTGTTGAGAGTTTAATTCAATTACATTTAAAGTAATTACTGATAAAGAGGGACTTGTGTGTATCATTTTGCTATTTTTCAATATGCCTTACAGCTTTTTCATTCCTCATTTACTGAACTTATTATTTTGCATTTAATTTTTCATAGTAGAACATTTAAGTTCTTTCCTCATTTTCTTTTGTATATATTCTATAGCTATTTTCCTTATGGTTACCATGAGGATTACATTTAGCATCCTAAAGTTAACTTCAGTAATGCACAAAGAACTCTGCTCCTTTAATAGCTTCCCACCCCTTTCAGTTGTTGATGTCACAGAATTACATTTTTATACAGTATATGCCCCAAAAATAATATGAATAATTATTTTAAATGATTAGTCTCTTCAATTATGTAGAAAACAAAATGTGGAGTTACAACCCAAAGTTACAATAATACTAGCTTTTGGGTTACTAAATTTTAAAAACGTATTAATCTCTTAAAAATGTAGAAAACAAAACAAGTTACAAACTATTATTACAATAACACTTAATTGTCCACGTATTTACCTTTGTTGAGGTCTTTATTTCTTCTTGGAGCTTTGATTGTCCTTTCATTTTACCCTACAGGGCTCCTTTAGGTGTTTCTTTTCTTTTCTTTCTTTTTTTTAAGGCATGGGCATTTTTTGGAAGAAAGTCCTGGTGGTAATTAACTTTGTTTTTGATTGTCTGGGAATGTCTTAATTTCTCCCTTATCTTTGAAGGACACTTTTGCTGAATAGAAGACTCTTGGTTGACAGGGTTTTTTCTTTTAACATTTTGAATGTATTGGCCCACTGCCTTCTGACCTCTAAATTTTCTGATGAGAAATCTGCTGGTGATCTTATTGAAGATGTCTTGTATGTGATTAGTTGCTTCTCTCACTGCTTTCAAGTTTCGTGTCTTTCACTTTTCAAAAGTTATTATATTTGTCTCAGTGTGTATGTCTTTAAGTTCATCTTAGTTGTTGAGCTTCTTGGATGTTTATATTCATGTCTTTTATCAAATTTGGAAAGTTTTCAACCATTATTTCTTCAAATATTCTTTCTAGTCCTTTCTCTCTCTCTTCTTCTTCAGGGACTTCCACAATGCATTTATTGGTTCACTTCTTGGTGTTCCACAAGTCCCTTAGGCTCTGTTAACTTTTCTTCAATCTTTTTTCTTTCTGTTCCTCAGACTCAATAATTTCCATTGTCATATCTTCAAGTCTGCTGCCTGTTTAACTCTGCCTTTGAATCCCTCTAGTGATTTTTTTTTAATTTTAGTTATTGCACTTTTCACCTCCAGAATTTCTTTTTGGTATATTTTTAGGTTTTCTGTCACTTTACTGATATTTCCATTATTTTCATACATCAATTACTTGACTTTATCCACATTTTCCTTTAGTTCTTTGATTATTTAGAGTTGTTTAAAAATCTTTGTGTAGGATATCTGCCATTAGGTCTTTTTCAGGGACAGTTTCTCTTGATATTTTTTCCCCTTTGGGATGAGTCATGCTTTCCTGTTTCTTGATATGCCTTTTTGTTGTTGTTGTTGAAAACTAGACCTTTGAATCTAATAATATGATAGCTCTGGATATCAAATTCTCCCTCTTCCCCAGGGTTTTCTGGGTTTTGTTGTTGTTTTTGTTTTTTATTGTTGTAGGCTGTCTCTATGCCAAGGATCAGCCTGAGGTGCAAACTTAAGGTCTTCCTAGATCTTTTCTGAGCCTGTGCCTTTCTCTAGGCATGCACAGTCACTTTCTAATTTTCCTTTTATAGGCAGTTGCTTTTGAATGTCCTAGTATTTAATGTCTGGCTGCCAAGGTGGTGGAGGGTGGGTGGAGAGAAAAATAAAGTTGGGGGAGGAAAGGGCAATAGCCCTTTAAATCCACTGGAAGTCACTTCAACTGGAGTGGGAGGGGCTTGCAATGATGGGGAGAGGTGCGACAATGACTGCCTACCTCTTTCATCAGAAGCAGCAATCGGTGATCAGAGCACAGATCCCTGATATCTCAGACAGGGTCCTTTTTGCCCACCCTTGTTCCCAAAAATTGTGTGCAGGTTCTTCAGGAGCATGTGCACAATAACTGTTTGCCACAGGTTTTGAGGTTGGGGGACAGGCAGCTGTGCTAAGAGCTGAAACTGAAATTAACCTCAGTTTACCATCCAAGCCTTCCTCTGGTATTTACAAGCCTTCAGTAGACTCCAGAGTTCTAAAATAGTTACATTCTGACAGATTCTGCCAGTGTAATGATAGTCTAGGTGGGGCTACAGATAGTTGGTACTTCCTACTCTGCCGTCTCTCCAGAGTCCTCTTCTCCCTAGAGTTTTTAACTCCCAGACCGGTCCACTCTGAGTTTCTAGCAATTCATCAATTACAGTTCAGGTTTTTCTAGCCAGCACTGGTTCCCACAGTGGTTTCCACTTGTGAGTCTCCATCTGTTTGTCTCTCCAGTCTTAGGGGCAGCAGTTTGCCCCGTGTTCTCACTTCTCTTATGGATCCAAGAATAGTTGTTGATCTTCCAGTCTGTTCAGCTTTATTGATTTATTTTTGAGATGGAGTCTCACTCTGTCACAAGGCTGGAGTGCAGTGGCGCGATCTCGGCTCACTGCAACCTCTGCCTCCCTGGTTCAAGCGATTCTCCTGCCTCAGCCTCCTGAGCAGCTGGGACTACAGGCACGCACCACCATGCCTGGCTAATTTTTGTATTTTTAGTAGAGACGGAGTTTCACCATGTTGGCCAGGATGGTCTTGATCTCTTGACCTTGTGATCCACCCACCTCGGCCTCCCAAAGTGCTGGGATTACAGGCGTGAGCCACTGTGCCCAGCCTGTTCAGCTTTTTACTTGTTTCTAGGACCAAGTGGTTATTTCCAAGCTCCTTACATGCAGAAATGGCCAATTTTTTTCCTAATTTTTCAACAATTAACTTGTACTGCCTTAATAATCATAATAATCAAAATAGTTTTTTTAAAAAAGTTATTACAGAGAAGTAATGATGGGATCTCTCAGGTCAATTCCTGATCTCAGTGGATCATGGGGGCTACTCTGCCTGACGTTTATTATCTTATCTCCAATACCTACTGTTTATGTCTCTATAATGTATTTTCTCACTTGATTGCTTAAATCCTTGAAATGTTCCCAAATCATCTGTGAAGGAAATAACTTACAGTCAAGGACCCCTGTTTAATTCTAATATACTGTTGTGGGTTTTTTTCTTTAGAATTTGAAGAATCTGGTGGCTCAAAATACCACTGGCCCTGTCTTTTGCCCAAGGCTCTACCACCTGATGGCTTATGTCTGTATATTAATGGGAGATGGGCAGAAATGTGGCCTCTTCCTGAACACAGCCTTGCAGCTCTCTGAAACACAGGGGAATATGCTGGAGAAATGCTGGCTGAACATGAACAAAGTATGTATCATCAGCTAGCAAACTGGGGTGGGGGATGCTCACCCACATAAAGAAGCCCGGAAGGCTACTGCCTGGTTAGGTTTCACCAGGCATGGAAGGTCTTAGTCTGTCCAGGCTGCCATTAACAAAATATCTTAGACTGGGTCATTGATAAACAATAGAAACCTACTGCTCAGTTTTGGAAGCTGGAAGTCCAAGATCAAGGCTCTGGAGATTTGCTGTCTGGTGAGGGTCCGTTCCTCACAGATGGTGCCTTTTGTTGTGTCCTCACATGTCAAAAGGATGGAAAAAGAAAATTTGCTCCCTTCAGCCCTTTTATGCGGGCAGAGCCCTCATGACCTAATTACCTCCCAAAGGCCCAACGGAATACCATTACCTTGGGGGTTAATTTTCTTCTTCTCTCTTTTTTTCTTTTTTTTGAGACGGAGTCTTGCTCTGTCGCCCAGGCTGGAGTGCAGTGGCACACTCTCGGCTCACTGCAAGCTCCGCCTCCCGGGTTCACGCCATTCTCCTGCCTCAGCCTCCGAGTAGCTGGGACTACAGGCGCCCGCCACCACGCCCGGCTAATTTTTTGTATTTTTTAGTAGAGACGGGGTTTCACTGTGGTCTTGATCTCCTGACCTCGTGATCCGCCCGCCTCGGCCTCCCAAAGTGCTGGGATTACAAGCGTGAGCCACAGCGCCCGGCCAATTTTCAACATATGAATTTCAGGGGATGCCAACATTCAGATCATAGCAGTCACCATAGGCCTTTCTGGATTCTTACCAGAAAGGGTGACATATCCACAATTCAGGATTGTGAGCTTCCTCTTCCCCTTTAAGTTCTCATGGTCTCTCTCCCTTATCCAAATCCCCCTTAGCATGCCCTCTCTCTGCCCTTCTTTGTGGCCACTTTCCACTTTGTGTTACATCTGTCTGCGTGTCTTTCCTCTCCTTGAGAATGTGAACTCTTTGAAAGCAAAAACCACACTTAGTGCCTAGCACAGAGCCTTATACTCAGTTTTGTTTAATAAGTGAATGAATGTATGAGTATATATGTGTATTTAAAGAGGGCTGTGTCAGTATCCTAGTGTGGACAGCAAGATTCGTTTTTGTCTATGGGTTCACATGGTTTTGAAAGCTCAAAGACATTTTGCCTTGTTTGATATTGGACTAACCTTGATTACAAAAGTCAAGAAGCACTAATGATTTCTTTGTTCTGTTTCTTTCCTCTCAGGAATCGTGGTACTCAACCTCTGAGTTAAAAGGAGACCAATGGCTTCAGACGATCTTGAGTCTCCCATCATGGGAAAAAATTGCAGCAGGCAGGGTAAACATTCAGGATCTTCAAAAAAGCAAATTCCTGATGAGAGCTAATACCGTGGACAATCATTTCTAACATGTCAAAGAAAAAAGATTTTAATAAGCACTATGTCCTTGTGATTATCTACTATTGACCTTTCTGCGTGGCTGGCCCGCTCCAGGTTCCTACATAATCTCTTCTGTTCCAGACACAGAAACAGACATGTTGATTTCTTCTCTTTCTGGAGAGCCTAAAAGGGTCAGGAGTGTCATGGTTTACTTCTTCCTAATGTTACAAAAAATTGCTTTTACCATTCATGTTGTTTTAGCTTGACCTGTTTATTTCAGCCCATGCAAAACTGTATCATATTAGAAATTATTAATCTCAAGATGGTATGACATCGTGTGTTGCAAAAGACATGTTTCTAGTTAGTATATTAACTGAAAATACTTATTTTTAAATGTCCAGTTGTTAAGTCTTTTGGAGGTAGCACAATATTACAAATAGCAAACATTTGTCATGGTCTACAAAGACAGAATTAGAAAAGATACATGTTTGTAGGGCCTGACTGCAGCTTCCAAAGCCAGGGTGATGTCTTAGCCCCTCTAACCACATGCATCAAATATCAAATAAAATTTTAATGTCAGATAAATATGTTTAATATAAAATAAAGATCATTTAAAAATTAAAATATTAATAATTTTTACATGGGTATCTTTTACATATTTAGAGTTTGTATTTTTTTATATTTAAGAAATAACAACATTCATTCTTCATCATTTCCCAGATGCAAAAGCAAGGCTGTGCATTTTTTCTCCTAATCACATAACTGAGTTCCACAAACGAGGTTGGACAGACCCAGATGATACCACGAGGTTAGCCACAGAGGCCTGGTGGCCTGGCATGGACGAAAGAGCTCCAAGCTAAGAAATCAGAACATTAGGTTCTAACATGAGCTCTGCCATAAGCACACTTTATTCCTGCCTGATACATATACCCTGCCTGATCCACGTAACTTCCCTATGTTAGTGTACATTTGTGAATATTGAATAAGACAGTGAAGGTTAAAAAGTGTTGAAAATTACAATGTGCCATACAAGTAAAAACAAACTAATATTAGATGACTGATTTTAAAATAAACACATCAAATACTAAACTTCGATTAAGTATTGTCCCCTTCAAAGCTGTCATCCTGGAAGCTGCATGCTCGCCCCATGCTGCAATATAGAAATCCCTTGCTTTCCAGTTGCCTTATTTTGTACTTTATTCATTCCTCTCACTTATTCACCCCACTACAATTTTCCAACTCATTACTGTATACTAATCCCTGACTAAGTACTGGAGATTAAGATATAAAAACATGAAGGACACAATTCTTGACCTCAGCAAGCTCACATGTCCAATAGAAAAAACAGATGCACATGTAAACCTCACTGAGCCCATTCTACTGTAATATAATAGAGCTGTGTTCAAATCCTGCATGGTGGAAGGAGTGACACATACAAAACCTGGACAACTTGAAGACCCAGCGGAACAGCCTCTGAGTTCAGATTCATTTCGATTACATTGTCATAATAAGCTAATGCCTTAATCATAACAATTCCTTACATTTGTACAACTCTTTATAGATACAGAGAGTTCTGGGACCTGCCCTTATCTTCTCCCTGTAAACCCTGAATGGTGAGAATGGCAGATGCTTTGGCTTGCCTGAGATCATCTGGCCAGTAAGTGGAAGTGGCTGAACTGGAGCCTAAATCTAGAAATTGTGTGCCCTTGTCGAAGCATATTCAAGTCCACTTTTTCTGGCTCTCTGTCTGTGCAAACCATCAGGAAACAGTGTTTTCTGTCTTAAAAAATCGCTTTGACCATCTAAAGATTCAAGTTCCCTTTAGCTTCCACAAAATGGACCTAGTTCTACTCTTTGGAATCATACAGAATAAATTTAAACTTGTTCCTCACTGACCCCTTCAAACCCTTGAACATACACCTCTCATGGTTCTCTTGAGCCTTCTGCAAGCTAAATATCTCCGGTTCCTTCTGCTTCTCCTACCAGCTCCTTGTTTTCGGTTCCCTCAGTATCCTGGTCACTTGTCTCTGAATATATTCAAATTTATCTCTATTTCTCTTATATATGAGCTATAGATTGGCCAATCTGGAATAGGAGAGGACTCTTACTTCTTTTGTTCTACCTAGAAGAGTCCTATTAAAACCACTTATGCACCTTCACTTTTTTGGCAGCCATTTTTGGAGTCACTGTGGACATATTCCAATTATCTGGAAGATAATCCCAAGTTGGCTACTTACTCTCTGTGCCTTAGTTTCCTCATCTGTAAGTGGAAATAATAGTAGTACATACTGCATGGAGTTTTGTGGGGTTCTTTTTTTTGAGAATTACATGAAAAACACTGCCTAGGGCTGGGCGCAGTGGCTCACAACAATAATTTCAGTGCTTTGGGAGGCTGAGGCAGGTGGATTGCTTGAGCTCAGGAGTTCAAGGCCAGGCTGGGCAACATGATGAAACCCTGTCTCTACCAAAAAAAAAAAAAAATGCAAAAGTTAACTGGGTGTGGTGGCATGTGCCTATAGTCCCAGCTACTCGGGAGGTGGAGGTGGGAGGATTGCTTGAACCTGGGAGACGGAGGTTACAGTGAGCAGAGATCATGCCAGTGCACTCCAGCCTGGGCAACAGACAGAGTGAGACTGTCTCAAAAAACAATTTTTTTTTTCATTTAAAAAAAACCGCTGCCTAGTATACAGAATGAGATCCATAAGCATTAGCCTTTAATACTGTCACATGTATTCTAACAAGTTCTCCCCATCCTGTATTTAGACAGTTTGTTTTTTTTACCTTAAAGAGAACAGACGGTACAGACAGGAAACAAAGAAGCCCACTGTGGTCTGCTATTAGCCAGTGAGAGAGAAGTAAACTAAAACATATGTCTAAATGCTGATGGGCAAAGGAACGTGGGCCTTTGGGCACTCTCTCTGGATGGTGGCCTTTATCTCTAGCCTATGCCTTCCTTATTGGGTTATACTTGTTCCTTCTCTTTAAATATCCTGCACCCTGTGTTAGGCCTTCCTGGTGGTAACTGCAGGCAGTGATCATGATAAAGTCAAGTCATGTCCTTCGAGTTTAGCATCCTCTGGTTGCCACTCTGCATTGCTTGAACATAGGCTCAGGGGACAGTATTCTGGGGTCCTGCCCCAACCACCTCAGTCTGGTTCATACTCAGCTGCCCGACAGCTGCCAAAAGCATGAGTCTCACCCCTGTGCCCTTTGTGAACTGCAGGCAAGTATTCACGTTTTCTGTAACTCAATACCACCAGGCTTCCCTGTGATTTTGATTCTATGGGTAGATAGTGCTAATGACTGTGAGGATTTCTAAAACTAATAGTTCATCTCCCAAATTACCAAAAAACTAAAGCATACCACACACCTATGAGAATGGCCAAAATCTAAGACACCAAATGCTGGCAAGGGCGTGGAGTGATGGGAACTCTCGTTGCTGGAGGGAATGTGAAGTGGTGCAGCCATTTTGGAAGACAGTTTTACAGTTTCTTGCAAAACCAGACATATTCTTACCATACAATTCAGCAATTGTGCTTTTTGGCATGTACCCAAATGAACTGAAAACTCATATCCATACAAAACCCTGCACATTTATAGCAACTGTATAATTACCCAAACGTGGAAGCCACCAAGATGTCCCTCAGTAAGGGAACGGATAAACTGTGGTAAATCTAGACAATGGAATGTGATTCAGCACTAAAAAGAAATTAGCTATCAAGCCATGAAGAAACAGAGAAGCACCTTAAATGCACATTACTGAGTGAAAGGAGCCAGTCTGAAAAGGCTACATGCTCTATTGTTCCAACTGTGTGACCTTCTGGAAAAGGCAAACTATGGAGACAGTGGTTGCCAGTGGGGTGGGAGGAGGAGAGATGAACAGGAGGAACCCAGGGGAGTTTTAGGGCAGTGACACTATTCTGCACATTACTCTGAAGGGGGATTCACATCATTATACATCTGTTCAAACCCATAGAATGTATAACAGCAGAGTGACTCTTAATGTAAACTATGGACTTTGGGTCAAAATGCCGTGTCAATGTGAGTTCAGCAATTGTATCACATTTACTGCTGTAGTGGGGAATGCTGTTAACAGGTGAGGTTGTGAGTATGTAGGATCAGGGGCTATATGGGAATTCTCTATCTTTCTCTCAATTTTGCTATGAGTCTAAAACTGCTCTATAAATAAGGTTTATTAATCAAAAACAAAACCAAAAATACCTAAAGCATATGTTGACCAGCTCCCTTTCCCTCCACAGAGCTAGGATGCCTCATTCCCCAGTGCTTCCCCTGTCCTAGAAGTGCAGTAGTGATGAGAACTGGTTTCAAAAAAAAAAAAAAAAAAAAAAAGCAGAGGGGAGGAGAGATGGGAAGGGGAGGAGAAGGGAGGGATGGGGGAGGGGGAAGGGAGGAGAGAGGAGGGAAGAGGGGAGGAGAAGGGAGAGGAGGGGAGGGAAAGGGGGGGAGGGAAGAGAGAAAGGAAAAAGCGAGAAAAGACTATACTGCAATTTGAAGGTTAAGTTCCATGTGCCTGAATCCAGAGGTGCGTGCATCAGGTTTTGCAGGAACCCTGTACTTGGTTCCGGTTCTGACTATGCCACAAACCAGTTACGTGACCTTGGGCAAGTCCCTTTTTCATCAGTTTCCTCATCTCTAAACTAAGCGAGTTGTGATAAAATCCCTTCCCTCCTCCATCTGGCTGTGTGATTCAGCCTCCTAACAGGATGGGTGTGGGCGAAGCTGCTCTTGGCCAGCAGGTGGCAGCACTGGCTCCTTACTGTGGCTGCAGCCAAACGAACCATTCCTGGTCACGCTCTGGAGGCTTTTGTCTTCAGACCTGCAGCCTCAGCACTTAGCACCACTGCCGCGCCCCTCGTTACCTACAGGAAACTTCCAGCATGATGTCCTCGGGGCATTCTGGATAGAATTATTTTTAGGAGAAGGCAAACATAAATAATCCACGAAGGCCTCAGGAGCAGGAATGAAAAAGTGATGATCTTCTAAAAATATTTATTTTGTCACGACCCCCATGCCTGTCAACTCAAGGGTAAAGGTATTGTTCTCATTCTCTATTTTTCGCACTGAGAGCAGTGTGCCTGCACAAACAGTAAGTCTTCAGAAAGTATAAATTAATAAGTTCATTAAATAATATTTTCTTTTTTTTTTTTTTTTTTGAGATGGAGTTTCGCTCTTTTTGCCCAGGCTGGAGTGCAATGGCGTGATCTTGGCTCACCACAACCTCTGCATCCCAGGTTCAAGCGATTCTCCTGCCTCAGCCTCCTGAATAGCTGGGATTACAGGCGTGCACGACCACACCCAGTTAATTTTTGTATTTTTAGTAGAGACAGTGTTTCACCATGTTGGCCAGGCTGGTCTCCAACTCCTGACCACAGGTAATCCACCCGCCTTGGCCTCCCAAAGTGTTGGGATTACAGGCATGAGCCACCGCACCTGGCCCATAATATTTTCATTTGATCATTTCAAGCTAATTCTTACAGACTACCTTAGAAGTAGAAACCTAATATTTACTGAATGAGTAAACAATATGGAGGTAAACAAAAATTACTTAACATCAACTATACTAGTCAGGCTCTGCACTAGGGTTACAACGAGAAGTAAGAAATACTCTGCGTGGTGGTTACCGACGTGGGCCTGGGACCTTCCTGGACTGGATCCAGTTGCTACTTCTTTGTGTCCTTGGGTAAGTTATTTAACCTCTTTGTTCTTTCTTTCCCTTGTTTGTAAAATGGGGATAATAATAGTATCCACCTCATAAGGTTGTTGTGGGTTAAGGGTGATAAGGTTTGGCTCTGTGTCCCCACCCACCTCTCATCTGAGCTGTGATCCTTAGTGTTGGAGGAGAGGCCGGGTGAGAGGTGATTGGATCATGGGGGTAGGTTTCCCCCATGCGTTCTCATGATAGTGAGTTCTCACCGGATCTGATGGTTTAAAAATGCTTGGCACTTCCACCCTCACTCTCTCTCTCCTGCTCTTCCATGGTAAGAAGGTACTTGCTTCCCCTTCGGCCACTGTAAGTTTCCCGAGGCCTCCCAGTCATGCTTCCTATTAACCCTGTGGAACTGTGAGTCAGTTAAACCTCTTTTGTTCTGAAATTACCTCGTCTCAGGTAGTTTTTAATAGCAGTGTGAGAATGGATTAATACAACAGGTAAAGCCCTCAGCATTCCGCTGGGGGAAGAGATCATTAAAACGCATAGCTATGAAGGGGCCTGGCACGCACCCTAACCTGGCTTTAGAAGGCTGGAGAAAGCTTCCTGAGAGAGGAAACAGGACTCAGCCAGGTGAAGAGCTTTACAGATTTGGGACACAGTGTTTGGTGCTGGAGAAGTTTTGGAGCTTCTGGAGCTTTTGGAGAAGAGAAGTTTTGGAGCTCCACTTGGTCTGGCTGGAGCTCCCCTCAACAAGGGGAGGTGTGTGTGATGACTAGAGGGCGGCAGGAGCTGCATGCCCTCAGGCCTTATGGGCCAGGTGGTAGAGTTTGGGACCTTATCCTGCCAGCAGTAGAAGGCACTGAATGACTTTCCCAAGGAAGTGCATGGACCATATTTCTGTTTTAGAAAGACCATCACTCTTGGCCAGGCATGGTGGCTCACATCTATAACCCCAGCATTTGGGAGGCTGAGGCAGAAGGATTGCTTGAGTCTGGACAACATGGTGAGGCCCCATCTCTTTCATTAAAAAAAGAAAGTAGGGTCGGGTGTGGGGGCTTACGCCTGTAATCCCAGTACTTTGGGAGCCGAGGCAGGTGGATCACTTGAGGTCAGGAGTTCAAGACCAGCCTGGCCTACATTGTGAAACCCTGTCTCCACTAAAAATACAAAAAAAAAAAAAAAAAATTAGCCAGCTGTGGTGACACACACTTGTAATCCCAGCTACTTGGGAGCCAGGATAACTGCTTGAACCCGGGAGGCCAAGGTTGCAGTGAGCTGAGATCATGCCACTGCCCTCCTGCTTGGGCGATGGAGTGAGACTTTGTCAAAAAAAAAAAAACAAAAAAAGTAGAAGGACCACCATTCTTTATCCAGAATGGGTTAGAAGACAGCTGAGTCAAGATGAAGACTGGGAGATAGCTGCTGTTGCAAGCTTGGAATTAGGGTGGCCTGCAAGAAAGAAGTATCAGTGGAGACAGAGTTGAAGGTGTTGATTTGACAGATAATGGAGGAAGAACATATTGAAATCAGAGGTGGACTTTTTAAGGAGGATGCTCAAAATTAACAAAGACATTGAGAGAGGCTAAGTAAACTAAGGACTGAACAATTTCAAGCATTTGCATGGTTCTCATTACTTGCTAAATGGACTGTTATGTTTGTCCCTCCTGCTGCACTCCGAACAAACCCCAGCCTTTCACCCCCACCTTTCCCTGGTTGCCTGCTGATGACGTTTCCTATCTGTTAATGGTACCAGCCCCTGCGGTCAAGACTCCTCCAATCCCAGAGCCAGTCATATTTTGCCAATGCTCTTGAACATCTTCCTACATATTTCTTACACCCCTCCTATCCTCTCATTCCCATTGCTGCTGAAAATCCATTTCCTTCATCTCTGACTGAGCTCTGGAATGGCCACATAATTAAGTGGTCTCCTGATTTCAAATTTCCATCTGATTTCAGATTTTCAGCCATTGGTAGGATAAGCTTGCTAAAATACCAATCCCCATTTATTACTCTACTTCAAATCTGGCCTTCAGGATACATACCGATTTCTTAGCCTGGAAGGTAGGCTTTTAAGGCCTGGCTCAACCCAAATCCCCATGCTGCAACCACACTGGCCCCACTCTCCTACCCTGAACCCTTGTGACTCGTTGCTCCGGCTGGAGTGTCTGTGCCAGTGTCTTTCAGATGCTTCTGCCTCAAAGGACCTGCTTCTGACTGCTATGGGTTGGGTTTATCAGTTGGTCCCTGTTTTTCCCCCAGGCTCTTCCAGGACTGCCGCTGTTTGAGGCTGTCTCCTCTTTGAACTCATCAGTGGCAGGGATTCTGTTGCTCTCATCTTTATTTTTAATTTATTTTTATTTTTTGGAGACAGGGTCTCGTTTTGTCACCCAGTCTGGAGTGCAGCGGCACAATGATCATAGCTTACTGCAGCCTTGACCTCCCAGGCTCAAGTGATCTTCCCATCTCGCCCTCCCACCCTTGCCCCCAGCCCCCACCGCCTACTATCCCTGAGTAGCTGGGGCTAATTTTTAATTTTTTTCTAGAGATAGAGGCCTCATTATGTAGCCCAGGCTGTTCTCAAACTCCTGGGCTCAAGCAACCCTCCCACTTCAGCTTCTCAAAGTGCTGGGATTACAGTCGTGAGCCATCATGCCTAGCCAGCCCTCATCTTTGTATCCCAGAACTCGGCATAAGGTCAAAGCTTAGAAGACCTTCAGCAAGCTCTATCTGGTTCTCAGATGCATCGTAGCACTTTGCAATGTGTGGGACATCATAGGCCATAAATTATATTGAGTGAGTAAAGAGTGTATGCTGGCTACCCACCAGAACTTGTCAGCCACCAGACCACCGCTGTGAGGGGTACCCCCATCCCCACCATGAAAAAAAAAAGGCTGTGGAGGATTCTGAGCTTGTGTGCATATAACCTGACACAACTATCTAGAACGTTGCCAACCCCTGCGTGGTCTGCACCAGTGTCATCCAATAGAACTTTCTGCAATGAAGGAAATGTTCTGTATCTGCACTGATCAATACGGCAGTCACAAGACACACATATAGCCACTGAACACTTGCAGTGTGGTAATCTGACTAGGGATATAAATTTTAAATGTTATTAATTTTAATTAACTTAAGTTTAGCTGGGTGTGGTGGCTCATGCCTGTAATCCCAGCACTTTTTTTTTTTTTTTTTTTTTGAGATGGGGTCTCACTCAGTCACCCAGGCTTCAGTGCAGTGGCACAATCACGGCTCATTACAGCCTCTGCTTCCCAGGCTGAAGCAGCCCTCCCACCTGAGCATCCTGAGCAGTTGGGACTACAGGCATGTGCCACCACACCTGGCTAATTTTTTATGTATTTTTTTTTTGTAGAGACAGGGTATCACTGTGGCAAGCCAGGTCTCACTAACGCAGGCCTCCATTAAAACTGTCCCAGCTCTGACTGAGTAGCTAGGTTAAACATTAAAGCTGATTGAGCCAGTGCCCTTATACAAAGGGCGGACTGTAACAAAGAGCCCACCAAGAGTTGTGCCTAGGCTTTTCCTGGGCCTTGAAGCATGACAAGATAATGAAGGAATTCTTAACAGGACCCTTTTACAATTAAACAAGTTTTATTGGGGGTCTGAAGAAACTCCCCAGGCCTCCACAAACAAGTTTACTGGGATCTAAAGGAACTCCCCAAACCTTTATGACTTAACAGGAGACAAGATAAGGGTAATCACCCCAGCACCTACACCTATTTAGATTAAGTAAATTTACTGAGGCTCCAGAAGAAGGTCTTCGGGACTCAGACCTTAGTTATAGATTAAAAGAAGTTAATCACTTATGTCTTTAGATTAATGCACACTTACACACAGACATATAGCTTGAAGGTATATACACTCTGAAAAACTTCGTAATTTTGAGTTGGTCTGGCGATAATTTCCAGGCCTTCTCCCTGTAACTGGTTACAGAAATAAAAACTCTCTTCCTCCCCAGTTCATCTGCATCTCATTATTGGGCTGCGAGAAACAGCAGCCTGACTCTCAGTTTGGTTTGGGAACATCACCATGTTGCCCAGGCTAATCCCAGCACTTTAGGAGGTTGAGGCAGGAGGACTGATTGAGCCCAGAAGCTCAAGACCAGCCTGGGCAACATAGCAAGATCCAGTCTCTACAAAAAATTAATTAAAAAAAAATTAGTCAGGTGTGGTGGCATGCATCTGTAGTCCCAGCTCTCAGGAGGCTGAGGTGGGAGGACTACTTGAACCCAGGAGTTTGAGGCTGTAGTGAGCTGTGATTGCACCACTGCACTGAAGCCTGGGCAACAGAGTGAGGCCCCATCTCTTTCATTAAAAAAAAAAGTAGGGTCGGGTGTGGTGGCTCATGCTTGTAATCCCAGTACTTTGGGAGGCCGAGGCAGGCAGATCACTTGAGGTCAGGAGTTCAAGACCAGCCTTGTCAATGTGGTGAAACCCTATCTCTACTAAAAATACAAAAAATTAGCCGGGCGTGGTGGCACGCTCCTGTAGTCCCAGCTATTTGGGAGGCTGAGGGGAGAGAATCACTTGAACTCAGGAGGTGGAGGTTGCAGTGAGCCGAGATCGTGCCACAACTGTACTCCAGCCTGGGCGACAGAGACTCCATCTCAAAAAAAAAAAAGAATGTGGAACATTTTACAAAACCTTGTCCATGATCTTGCCAGCCCAGCAGAATCCCCTGTCTAAAACAAACAAACAAATTAAATGGCCACATGTAGTCAGTGGCTGCCATATAGTACAGTGTAGGTCTGTGCCTATCTCCATTAACCTTAACATGCCAAAACAAAACCACCAAAGGTTGAACTGAGATGTTTCTATAGCACAGAATGATATCAACTTGGATGAGATGGGAGTTACTAATATATGAGAAAATATATCAGGCATATTTTATCAATATGTAGTTATCCAATTCTTGTGATTCCAGGATGTCAAATTAGTGCTTAGTAACAGATTAGATATTAGTCTAATGCACAGGTACTACATTGGCTAAGCTGCTCCTATTTCTCTATCCTCCTTCATATGACCTCTCTGCCTCTACCGGAAGAACCTGCATTTTGCCGTGACTTTAATGCATGCCTACTGATGGGAGGAGGAGGTGTGATGGGTAGCCATAGAACTATAATCTAAAAGCTTGAAATTAATTTGAATCAACACAATTTACAATAGAAACCACAAATTTTTTACTTTCTCTTAAGGTATTTTTTAGAGAGGATATGGAAGAAGGCCAGTTATTTCCAGCCAAGTACAAGCTCTCCTCCTAAGTTTATTTCATGTATCTCCCTCGGGTATTTTTCTCTCTTGCTCAACCTCAATTAGTCAGCATTAAATGATTACCACGACCTCCTCTCCAAGAGCCTGGTGTGTCAGAGGGACTCAGGCAGCACTCAGCAGTGTGATCTCCTTGCCAGTGAGGCAGTGTTGTTTCATCTTCCTGTAACCCCATGAGCTCAGTTCAGCTTCCTTGGCTGCAGGACACTGAGCAGTGTGGGACTTGCTGGCTGCTGGGAACTGTGTGTTCCACAGATGCTTGACATTCTTGGGACCCAGGTGCTTCAGCAAGCTTTTCAGAAAGTTTTCTCCTCTGCTGAGGCAACCTTCTTCAGGAATAGCTTACAAGTAAAAAAGACTAAGGCTTTTTCTCAGATAGGAACATCCAGACGCATTACAAACATCTGGGATTCTGCTGGGCCGGCAAGACCATGGACAAGGTTTTGTAAAATGTTCCACATTCCTTTTTTTTATTTTTATTTTTTGAGATGGAGTCTCGCTCTGTCGCCCAGGTCGGAGTACAATGGCATGATCTCGGCTCACTGCAACCTCCACTTCCTGGGTTCAAGTGATTCTCCCCGCTCAGCCTCCCGAGTAGCTGGGACTACAGGAGCATGCCGCCACGCCCGGCTAATTTTTTGTATTTTTAGTAGAGATAGGGTTTCACCATGTTGACCAGGCTGGTCTTGAACTCCTGACCTCAAGTGATCCGCCTGCCTTGGCCTCCCAAATTGCTGGGATTATAGGCATGAGCCACTGCACCCGGCCAAATGTTCCACATTCCTATGAGTCTATTGTACATTCTAAGAGATTCCCTACAAAATATATTTAAAAGTTCTTTCTTTTAAAAGAAACTTTGTAATTTAAAAAATAATTCTATTCAAAGGCTGAGAAAGAACTCAGAATGTACTCTAGTATTGAAATTCAGTTTCCTTGGAGTCCTTATCAGAGAATGAGAAACCTCAGGCCTTAAGATGGTTTTTAGCTGTTCTATCCCCCACTCCCATAGCAGAGCAGTGACTCAGGTATAAATACCTGAAATTATTTAATGCCCTGAAGGGCAAAGTAACCAGAATTTTGTCAGCTCCACAGCATGGAGGGCAAGGCTTGAAAGCAAATCTGCACAACATCCTCTTCACAAAGGTAGGGAGATTTTAAAAAACAAACCAACCAACCAACCCAGCCCTTCCTTATATTCTCGAACACTAAAGGCCAGCTCCACAAAGCCCACAGTGAAGAAATGGATGGACAAACAAATCCAAAAGCCTGAGCCAAGAAGGGACAATAGCTTCACATCCTGTTTGCAGGAGGAAATGGAAGCTGGAAGCAGCAGTTCCCTACGGACCCCTTTGAGCTTTACGTCTATGTTTTCTTCTTTGCAAACACAGCCAGGTCTCCCGTGGATTCTAGAGCTCCCTCCTGCCTTCCACTCCCAGTTGTTTTTCTAACAACCCAAGACTCAGTCAAACTTGAGAGCAGCCAGTGTACTCTGTGGCCAGCTCCTGATGGCTTTAGGAAGGATGTGAGGAGGGCAGGGGAGCTTGCAAGCCACTTTCATCGCTCTCAGATATTAGATCCCATTTCCAAGGCCAAGGACGTGACTGATTCTGTGTTGCTTCTCCGAGCCTGCAAATTATTTGGCTTTTCTTCCTTAATAGCTCATGAAGGCAAATGACAATTACAGCACTACTTGTAATAGACAATAACAAAACAACTGGAAACAGCCTATCCAGAAGTTCAGAAATGGTTTAAAATGCAAAGGCCCGGTGCGGTGGCTCATGCCTGTAATCCCAGCACTTTGGGAGGCCGAGGTGGGCAGATCACCTGAAGTTGGGAGTTCAAGACCAGCCTGACCAACATGGAGAAACCCTGTCTCTACTAAAAATACAAAATTAGCAGGGCATGGTGACGCATGAATCCCAGCTCGGGAGGCTGAGGCAGGAGAATCACCTGAACTTGGGAGGTGGAGATTGTGGTGAACCGAGATCACGCCATTGCACTCCAGCCTGGGCAAAAAGAGCAAAACTGTTTAAAAGAGAGAGAAAAAAAGAAATGGTTTAAAATATTCTGGTGCATCTACAAAAGAGAAAGTCCTGTAGGTGCTATTATCTAATGACCTAGTTCTTCATGCTGAAACTTCTCTGCCATAATGCTAAGGGAATAAAACAAACTGCAGAGCACCATGATCCCATTTTGGGTTTAAAAATACGCAAAAAAAAAAAACCCAAAAAACTTTACCAGAACCATGTTTGGATCCTGACTGGAAGAAACCACTTGTAAAATGCTATTTTTTAAGACAAGGGAAACTTGAATACTAACTGGGTAATAATATATAAAACCAAGGATTTTGTTTTTAAAAAATGTGTTTTAGAACAGGTTTTTGTTAAATGTGACAAGATATTGTGATTATGTAAGAAAATGTCCACATTTTTAAAAGATGTACAGTGAAGAATGCACTTAACATGATTTTGGGATTTGTTTTAAAATAATTCGGAAAAGAGGAAAAAAGAAAAAAGGGGCTGAATAAAGTAAGTATTGAAGATAAGTGTATGGAGGTTGATTCTACTATTCTCTCTTCTTTTGTATATGTTTACATTTTTCTTTTTTTGCCATCTCACCAATTTAATAAAAAGTAGAAAATTCAATCAATCATCAGTCAATCTTTTCATTTCCAAAAGGATCAAACAACCTATGGGGCATAATAGGATCTATTCTTTTAATGTCTTCAAGGAACAACCAGAAAGTTTTAAGCAATTTTCAGTATGATCATACAAATAATTGAGACAATTATCTTTCAAGTTTCCTGTCTGAGTATTTCAAACAAAAATGCTATTATTGCTGAAGTGAGTTGATAAATGCTCTGAAATCCCCACATCACTTGATACCTCTGGGAAATTTAAGTGGCCTTCATATTTCAAGCTCATTAATACCAGTGGAAATCATACCTGCAATAACAGAGATGAACTTTCAGCACATAGGAACCTGGCTTTCCATCACTGATGAACAGGGTATAACAGAATGGTGACTCTAGGCTGTATGTGAGTTGTAATTCCTGTCATGTAGTTTTGTTACACTCAGCCAGTCATATACTTTTATTTTCACCTCTTTTGGGCAGCAATAGGAATTTGTGAAATGGTTTTTGTGGAGTCAAGAGTAAGTCTGTGGTTGGCATTATGAATCTCTCTGATGCCATGGCCAGAATCTCTGCCTACCTACTTTCTCTATCTAAATCAAGATACATCTATTATTGTATCACTGGAAAAAACTGAGACAGATCATAGCGCTGAACATAATCCAAGATACACATAAAGCTATGAGTAAAGTTAATGTACAAAGTGTATATGGAGTGTACAATCTGTGTACAGTGGTAGAAAGTGACCCACAAATTTGGCTAGGACCTAGAGAGTAGCAAAAGCAAAGAGACAAATACAATCAGTGACAAGTCACTGCACACGACTAGTATGAAACAAAATTTTCATAAGAAACAGTTTTCCTGATGTATTACTTGTTTTCACGCTACTATAAAAAATACCTGGGACTGCAGGCCAGGTGTGGTGGCTCACGCCTGTAATCCCAGCACTTTGGGAGGCCAAGGCGGGCAGATCACTTGAGGTCAGGAGTTCGAGACCAGCCTGGCCAACATGGTGAAACCCTATCTCCACTACAATACAAAAAAAAAAAATTAGCCAGGAATGGTGGCGCATGCCTGTAATCCCAGCTACCCAGGAGGCTGAGGCAGGAGAATCACTTGAACCCAGGAGGTGGAGGTTGCAGTGGGCCGAGATCGTGCTACTACACTCCAGCCTGGGCGACAGGGTGAGACTCCAACTCAAAAAACAAACAAACAAAAAATAAACAAAAACAAAACCCCAAGACTGGGTAATTTATGAAGAAAAGAGGTTTAATTGGCTCACCGTTCTGCAGGTTACACAGGAAGCATAGCGTCTTTGGCTTCTGGTGAGGCCTCAGGAAGCTTCCAAACATGGCGGAAGGCAAAGGGGGAGTGAGGCTTCTCACGAGACGTCTCACGTGGCGGGAGGAGGAGCGAGAGAGCAAAGTGGGAAGGTGCTGCATACTTTTAAACAACCAGGTCCCGTGAGAACTCACAATCACGAGAACAGTACCAAGGAGGACGGTGCTAAACCATTCATTAGAAATCTACCCCCTGTGATCCAATCACCTCCCACCAGACCTCACCTCCAACGCTGGGTATCACAATTCGACAGGAGATTTAGGCTGCGACACAGATCTCAACCATATCATCTGGTATTAAATCCAGAGAGATATTTGTGCTGTGGGTCTTTATAAAACTGAAAAATGTATGACAGGGAACAACGTTCTCAAAGTCATCCTGGCAGTAAAGTACAATAAGTAGCTAGTTTCCTAGGACTCTTTTTTTATGACACACTTCAGTGTAGGCTGATAGAATTATGTCAAAGGGGCTGGGCACGGTGGCTCACACCGGTAATCCCAGCACTTTGGGAGACTGAGGCGGGCATCTCTACCAAAAATACAAAAAATTAGCCAGGTGTGGTGGCACGTGCCTGTAATGCCAGCTACTGGGGAGGCTGAGGTGGGAGAATCACTGGAACCTAGGAGGTGGAGGTTGCAGTGAGCCAAGATCATGCCACTGCACTCCAGCCTGGACGACAGAGCAAGTCTCTGTCTCAAAAAAAATTTTTTTTTCAAATTATGTCAAAGGGTAATTCCATTAAAGTAATTCTACAAAAAAAAATATAATGAAATTTTTCATAAAATATCTTGACTATGCAAGAGGAAAGTGCAGGGGAGAACCTGCCATAAAAGCAGATGGTTGGTTCCTACCACCAGCTCTACCAATGCCACAGATGCCACTTTCCTGCCCGTAGCTGCTCCCTCGCCTTCCCTACACAGTGGAAGGATTAAGTCAGAGGTTTCCCAGTCCAGTTAGCACAGGAACTACCCAGAGGGGTCAGAAGGGAGCCAACTGGGGTGAGAGAGTATCTGAGTTTCTTCTAAACACAGCTCAACTCATCTCCCTCAGGGGTGGAAGCTGCTTTCATAAATCATAAGTCCATCTTTGGTTGGCAAGGCCCCTATGTAGCTTGGAAACCAGAGCCCCAGCGGGTGGATGCCCTCCGACACTTAGTGCTGACTTGGAAGGAATTGCAGAGATGACAAAAATGTGATTCCGTCACTCACTGCTGCCCTTGTGTGGTGGAGGAAGCATCCCTTTTCTTTTCGTCACATCACGTAAGATGGATGCTGTTCACATGTGAGAATTACTCCCAGGGGAGTTCCTGCCAGCTGTAACTCGTCCTCTCCCACTCAAGAACGCATTAGGCTTTGCAAGCCCAAAGTTATGCAAGGCAGGGGCTCATTGTGAATCCAGGGTAATTTATAAAATTACTAAGTCACTGCAAAGCCTCAGTGTTTTATTAGTAACACATTATTTGTAACATAGTTCTCAACAAATTAAGTCACCATATTGTCTTCCAGACTGAGGTTAAAGATCTCAGACATCTGTGCCTACCACCTAGACTACACTACCCTCTCAAGTTCCTAAGGGACTCCCTAACCAGCTCCTAAGGGACTGGGAGAAAACTGCAACTGCATTTCAGGCACACAGCACGTTTATTTGAGTAAGGAAGCAGTTTGGTACTTCCTTTTGGTGTGAGAGGCCACAGGGCATAGTGGTTAGGAACAAGGCTTTGGATCAAACAGCAGCCCCAGGCCCAGCCCCTCTTCTCTGTACCTTTATTAGCTAAGTGGCCCTGGGCAAGCCATATAATCTTTCAAACAATGGGATTAAGATTAGTACAATTACTATTAACTCACAGAAATAACAGAGCAAGAAATGCAAAGTGCCTGGCTCACGCTAAATATTTGGTAACTATTAGTTACTTCCATTCATGTCACCTGTCACCTCCACCCTGTGGCAAGCTCCTTGAGGAGCTTTATCTTCTTTGTTTTGTTTCCTTATGCTTAGCACAGTGCTTGGCACAGGACTGTTCTCAGTGTAGGCTGCTGAATGGATGAATCCTTCCACCCACTCATCGACCCAGGTAACATGTATTGAGCAGCTAAGTGCCAGGCACTGTTCCCCTTACTGCAGACGAAGCAGTGAACAAAACAGCAAGGTCCTGGCCTCTTGTTGCCTATGTTCTAGTGGGGGAGAACAGACAAGTGTGTACTGGGAGACAGGGAGAGAAATAGAGCAACTAGAGCAGAACTGAGGGGGCTAGGAAGGCTGAGGCGGTGGGGTGGGGGGCTTGCTCTTTTATGTATCACAGGTCTCCCTGAGGAGGTAACATTTGAGCAGAGACTTAAAGGAAGTCAGAGAGCAAACCACAGGAATATCTGCAGAAGGCGTGCTTCAGGCCCAGGGAACAGCATGTGCAAAGGCCCAGAAGCAGGCATATGGACAGCATTTTTGAAGAAAAGAAGGCAGATGTAGCTGGAATGGTATGAGTGAAAAGCGTATCTCTTTTTCTATTCTGGTCAAAATGAGCACACAACAGAATCCAGAAATTGAGAAAGATGTATTAAAATATTCACAAAAATACAACTGAAGATCAAAAAATAATAATGAGCTTGATGGTTTTTCCCTAGCTGATACATTTCCATTGAAAAACTACAGATAGTTTGAAATTTCAATCTCTAAGTAATGCCTTTTGAGTGCTCCCGTACAGAATTAGCACATAATTTTAAGAGGACCCTTTTTGCCAGGACGAAGACATGGAGAGGGCAGATCTGCCCTTTAGGCAACCCTAGTTCGTTATCTGCAACCAGGCAAGGAGTGCTGAGGCACAGGAAAAAGGGGAGCCAAAAGGGCTGCAGGGGTGGGTGTGCCGGGCTTGGGAAGAGGTCCTGCCCTGAGAGGCTCATCTCAGTGTGAGCAGCTTCCTTCAGGGAAACCTGTCCTGGCAGAGCACCATGCTGGCAGCTGCCCTTGCCTGGGGGGAAGGTTGGTGAGAACTGGTGAGGATTCTCTGCCAGAATGCCAGGGCGCTGACAGAGTTTGAGGTATCTGGTTGGGCAGGAGGCCAAGAAGTCGGGCTGGGGAAGGGAGTGGTAAGGGAGGAAAAGGCCTCCAGGTGTCATTCGAGTGAGTGGCCCCCACAGCACCAGCTTCACCAACACATGGTTCCGGCACTCTTGCTCTCAGGGAGCTCCGAAATGTTTCATTTATTCACAGGAACTGTTGAGAAAGGAGTGAAAAAACAATGCCCCTTTTCTCTGTAAAAAACAACTATAAGGAAACATGACACAGGCCTGTCTACAATGTGTGTCCTCTGTACCTCAAGCACAGCCTTAGTCAGCTATGTGGTTTTCACGGTGGCAAAGGCTCTCACCAGGAGTGTCAGCTTGAAGGATGGTGACAATCTCAACACCCTTCCCCTCCAAACACACATAAGAGGCCTTCTAAATGCTCCTATAGTTTTCAAAACAGATGCCCAAAAAGTTTTCGGATGCAAGGCAGAGTTGACCACTTTGTGGAAATGTCTCAGGGCCAGCACTGTGTCACTGTGTGTCACTCTCTTGGGCTGGGCCTATGAACATGGAAGGCAGCAGGGCAGGCGTTTTTTCTCCATTCCACGCAGAATACAGAGCAGACGCTGCCCAGCTTCAGATGTGTGTGGTGACCAAACCTGATCCCTGTTGACTCACACAGACGTGGCATGTAAGGTGGAACGTTACAAGAATAACAAAAATAGCTCCTCAAAAAAACAAAAGGCTTCATGTGTGGGACAGCGTTAGTTTTGAAACTCATATGCCCTTTATCTTACCACCTTGTGCACACCTCGAAATCTCAATCCTGTTTTATTCCCTTTATGAATTCTCTTGGAACTCAGCCTTCAAACATCCCCAGAAGATGACAAGATTAGGAGAAAAAGCAGCAGCTCATAATGGACTCCAAACTAGAGGGGAGAAAAAGTAACATTGCCCCTCACTCCCACTCACCCCAAACACGTTCTGCAGACCATCTAGACAGTATTCTTCCCATAATTGTGGGCTTTCGGACATTTTAAAAGGGGGAAATTAAAAAAAAAAAAAAACAACAACAAAGTTCAGAAAATGGGAGAAATGACAACATAAGTGTTGAATGATCTTCACCACACTTTCCATTCCCAGTAAAAAGTACAAATTCCTAGATTTTAAGTGGGGTGGGGAGTAGTGAATAGGAGAAAACAAGTTTTAGGGAAGGACAGCCAAACTGTCTAATCTAGGCTCTCATTAACCTCAACAGTCTTTGAGGCACCATGAAGCTGTTATAAAACCATGACTGATGCTGCCTCTTGCTGGAAGCATGACTGACGCTTTATAAAGAAGGTGATTCTTGCCAGCCGCAGTGGTGCAACTATAGTTCGTTCCAGCTACTCGGGAGGCTGAGGAGGGAGAATCACTTGAGCCCAAGAGTTCAAGGCTAGTCTGGGCAACATAGTGAGACTCTTCCTCAAAAAAAAAAAAAAAAAGCAAAAGAAGGTGATTCTCTAGAGAGCGAGCTCTGGGAGATTGGAGAGTGGCAACATAATGATCCCATTTCTGCCTACTTAGAAGGAAAGAAACTCCTCTCCTTTAGCTGTATGGTGACTGTTATTTCAAGCAGAAAGGACATCAGCAAAGAATAAAACCGATACCTTTTACTCTCCACATTACAAAAGTTCTCAAGCAAAGCTTGGATTTTCTGCTTAATCAGTATTGATCCAACAGTGTCCAGAATGAAGTGACCTTCCGCATTTATCCTTTGCTAATTCTTGCTATTATGAATCCAGAAATTGATACAGCACATTTCAAGGGTGCAAACCTAAAGTAAGTCTACACAACATGTAAGGCTAACAATTGCCCCATATTTTAGTGAGAAAAACATCAAAAAAACTTCTCAAATTGTTTTCAAGTGGCATAGCCAATGGGTATTTTTTAAAAGCTGCAGACAAATAAATGGTACTGATACTGTGCTAAAGGCCACCCTTGGTATGCTTCCATCATAGCATCTCCATCCTCCAACTACAATAAATGCTAAGACTGATTAAGCCCTTAGATTAAAAGGCCATGTCTACTGGAAATACTACAGGATCTGCTATTGACTCCATTAAGGCAAACCATTTCTAAATGATGGTGAAAGGAATGTTTCTGAAATCTCCCAATTGTAAATGACCCAAAAAGAAAGTACAAAAACAGCAAGACAATGGGTACACATGTAGAATCATACCATCTTTTCATCATGCAACACTGGCTCCTCACATCAGGACGATTAAATAGAATATTTATACATATCCTTTGTACACATCTTTCTCTCCCTCTGTGAGTACACATGTACTTGTCCTTGCCTGGGTCTCCAAGGCTACATGTGGTAATGGGCTACATTTTCTGCACAAGAGTCCAGTTTGGTTTTGTTTCTTGCTGAGGATATGCTCTAGGTCTTAATTTTTTCGGATATCCGCATACACCACAGACTCTGACTTGTTAATCTTGTCACTGTGATGTCCGCCGGAGTGGTCTAACTGTGCATATATGACTGGGCCCTGGAAAAGGGAAGCAGAAGGATTAGAGGACTGAAAAAGCTGGCGGTTCCTTCAGCTACAGGCATAGAAGCAATGATTAACGTGATCACATCAGGGTTCCAAAGCAAAGACTTCCCTCTTGAATGTCTTCAGGAAGACCTCTTATGGATGATACGTCCAGGACTGACTTTGAAACAAGGTTGGACATACGTTGACAATAGTTAAAGCAAGCACATGGGGCTTTGTTACATTATTCTTTCAACCTTTTTGATGTTTGAAAATTTCTGTAATAATATATTCCTTCTTAGGAATATCTCTTATCTTAATAGCTATCACAGAATTCCTCAGCTCTTACAATTGGGGTAAGAGTCTTAAGGACTAAGATGGGAACTTCCACCCACCTGAGACCCACAGAAATCATGAGCTTCAGAATAATCAGTCCATGCAAGAAACCAACATATTTGGTGCCACCCAAAGATACAATCAATTTGATCTGGTCAGTTATATAAATAGGTATAGTTTTAAACAAATAGTTTAAAAGCATTTCAAATATTCTTCAATACAACTACTTAACAGCATAATTCTTTTAGTCTGAGCCTATTGTGACCAATACAAATATTGCTTCCTTGATTTTTAATATCAGATAACTGTTCTTCCTGTTTTAAAATAAAATTAAAAAGAAAAAACAAAAAGCCACAATCTACACAGATATAAAGAAAAACCCTAAATCGAGTAAAGTAGAAAAGATCCCTTCTTAGCCTTAGCAGTAAGGAAGAGGTTACAATTCCAGGGAATTGTCAGGGTCCCATTCAGGAGAGCAAGGGAAGGTTGGGTGGCTTGGGGGCAGAGCGAATTCCCTAACTGTTGGGGGAAGAGGTCAGATAGGTGGCTGCACTTCATGACTCTTTCAGTCCAGACTCTTAAAATTGTAAACAACAACAAAATAGCCCTGGTTTTAAAAGAAAAATTTAATATTACCCAGTGTCAACTTTTCTCCCAATCTAGGGGAACTCTCCTTGAGAAGTCTAATAATGTGCTTAAGCTTTCACCTTTGAAATCATAAGCTCAGTAGCCAAAAGCACATGGTTTAAAATAAACACACTTACCCTCATCCAGGAGCCCTAACAACCTGTGTCCTTAGTGTGTAACCTGGGGTTCTGTGGAGTTCAGGTACTCCGACGTCTACAGAAGGGACAGGCCCAGTTGTAAGGGCTATACAATGGTGCATCTAAAAGCGGAGTTAGAAAATAACACTCGAGGACTAGATCCATTTGAATGATGGTAGATCTGCGGTCTGAATTATGTATGATATCATCTTTGTTGAACCTCAGAAAAGAGCACTGGTCACGTGGCCCTGGGCACATTTGTAAATTTCTAAACACAAGTTTCTTCATCTCTAAAATGGTACTACTAATAATATCTACATTTTTGTTTTTTGTTGTTATGAAAATTAAATAAGATGATACCTATAACTTAGGCAGTGTCTCACAGATAGTACTTAATACATGTTAGTTATTATCATGAACGTCTTGTTACACAAACGCACTTTAAAATGCACTGAGGTAACTGGTCAAGTAAATTAAATAGTCAAACTCTGTGTGTTTATCTTTAGTCTACAATGGCTGTCATAGGTAATATTAACAGATCACATGGTTAATAATCATACAGACCCTCCACATTCATCTCAGAAAGCTTTAAGTTAAATGCCAACCCCACCAAGAAACAAAAGGAAGTTAAAAAGACTGTTTTCGGCCGGGCGCGGTGGCTCAAGCCTGTAATCCCAGCACTTTGGGAGGCCGAGGTGGGCGGATCATGAGGTCAGGAGATCGAGACCATCCTTGCTAACACGGTGAAACGCCGTCTCCACTAAAAATACAAAAAAATTAGCCGGGCGTGGTGGTGGGCGCCTGGAGTCCCAGCTACTCGGGAGGCTGAGGCAGGAGAATGGTGTGATCCCAGGAGGCGGAGCTTACAGTGAGCCGAGATCGCACCACTGCACTTCCGCCTGGGCGACAGAGCGAGACTCCGTCTCAAAAAAACAAAAAAAAGACTGTTTTCTACTAGGAACAGAATTAAACTAACTGTTCCCTGGTAACAGCTATTTCCAAGAATAGGACAGACCTCCCAACATTAAATTATATAAATTCTTAGATAATAAAACCCCATATCATAATTCCTAAAAACTCACTAAGAGTTTTAGGGTATGTTCATGGGAGAAGGGGTTTACAATGTGTGACTGACTGCACAAATGGCTACAAACTCTTTCCTTCACTGCATCTTACTCTTTGCAACATAATGCTGTAGGTCCTTCCATCAAGAGTAGAAATCTGTTTCTCTACCCCTTGAATCTGGGCTGGTCTTGTGATCAGCTCTGACTAACAGAATGAGGCAGCAGTGATGCTGTGCAGTTTCCACACCCAGACCTCAACAGACCTTGCCACTTCCACTCTCTTACTGATCTTGGGACCCACACAGCCACCACTACCATGTGAAGAAGCCAAAGTCAGCCTGATGGCTGCTGAGAGACGCATGGCCCAGCTGTCCTCTGTCTGCCTGGCCAAAAGCCTGCCAATGGTTAGACTGTAAGTGAGACCACTGTAGACTGTCCAGCTACCAGTCAACCTTCTGGCCAACTGCAGATGCACAAGTGAGCCAGCAGAGATCAGCTGAGCTCATCCAGACCAGAATCTGCTCAACCAATCCACAGAATGGGGAGCCAAATAAATGGTGGCTGTTTTAAGCCACTATATTTTGGAGGATTTGTTATGTGGCAGTAGATAATTGATACACTATGTGAGTGGAAAAGAATGAGAACAGAGAAAGTAAAGAGGAAAAAGAACACAGAATTATCTTTTAGTCTGTAAATGTTAAAATATCAATGAGGTCTTTCATGTGAGACAGTATTGTCTTTCATGTCAAAAGAATACAACTATCTCTTGAACGTAAATGGGAAAACACTGAAGAAATCCCTTCCTGCTGATGGACTTGGTATTCTTCAAACTGGTTACCAATGCCTGATGTTATGCTCATTCCTCTTCCCCCTTAGAATATAATAAGGTCTTAAGTCAGGGACTTTGTTAACTTCCTAGAACTTGGCAGAACATAGGTGCTAGATGAAGGGATGGATGAAATAAAGGATGCAGAGAAATTGCGGATGTAGGCTGAGATTGGGGTCTGCTGACAGATCTAGCTCAATCTAGAACACCTCTATGAAGTCTGATTCTGAGTGCTATTTAGAGGTGGAAGGAGCCCTGAGTCTCTATGGAACATGCCTCAGCACCTCTATTTTGAGGGCAAATGAGGCTGCTCAGGACTTCAAGAGGATCCATTGAACCACGATCAACTTTGAAATGAACCCATCATTGCTAAGATGTTCACTTTTGGGTATAATAAAGAAGGAAAACAACAACAAAACCTACAATAACCTAGCTGTTTTCACTCTACCTCTTGGTACTCACCCTCCCCACCCTCCACTTCATTTATTTATTTATCTTTGCTTTCACACAAAGAATTACAACAATAAAGTGAAAAATTGGTCTGAATATGTTTTCAACTACTTTCTACATGAATAGGCCTTAGCTATTGAAAATGTTTCAAGAAACACATTGCATAATACAGGCCTATTATTTTAGCTACAACTAGAGATAAAATTACTTCTGAAGTTTACTTGTACCAAAATTAATTATTTATTCCAATAAAGAAACCATACTGGTGAAGGTTGGGGGAGAAGGTCCAGGAAGAAGGGATTCTAGAAAAGCAAAGAGACCTGCTTCTAAATACAAATTAACTGCTCAGGAGTCATTACGTTGTGTCCTGTAGTACACCTTTCATAGTCTCTGTAGCCTGTAGCCCTATTTAATTTGATTCTAGTCCTTCAGGTGTTAGAGGAATCATCCTCAACATCCTAGCACGAATCACTAAGACAGAACATCTGTTTTTACCATATGCTCATTGACTACTGACAGAACACCTTTTTTTTAGTATTTATTTCACTGTTTTTTAAGTAAAATATAAATATGAAACACAGCTATGTATTATGACTTTCTTTGAGATAAATGAGACAAATACTGATTATCAAAGTGGAGGTGAAAAAAATTGAACAGACAGGATAAAATATACACATGTCTTAGAACCAGACAGATCTGGCTCAGCCACTAACTGACCTTGAGCAAGTGACCTGCCTAACTAAGCCTGTTTCTTCATGTGTAAAATAGAGACAACAGAAGAACTTACCCTGGAGGACTGTTGTGAGGACTAAAGGAAAAACGCACATAACTACTTCTTGAAACATTACCCTATCTATGCTATACGCACTATAGCTGACAAATACATAAATATTCCATTCAATCACTGTTTAACAACATAACCCAAAAAAGTACCTTTTGCATACAAAGCATCAACGATATCCAGAAAAGGATCTAGAAAACCAACTATTCATCAAATACATATACAAAAATTACTTTACACCAATCTCATTCAAAACTAAGCTTCACAAAGAAAAAAATTTTTCTTATTTCTTCCCCAGTGCCTTAACACTCTAAACTCTAGGTAGTGCCTATCTAACACCTTCCCAACCCAGCCTCCCACTGCCCTTGGCTGGAAGACCCCTAATTTGGTTCTGGTCTTTACTCTCCCTTTGCTCAGGTAGATAACCCCACCTTCCTCTGCCCTAAGAGTGAATCAGAATGGCATCACCTTCTAAGCCACAATGCTGGAAGCCAGAACAATCAGGAATGCCTCAAAATGCTGAAGGAAAATGATTTCCAACCTGGAATCCTACCCCACCAGATTAGCAATCAAGTTTGAGGGAGGAGAATAAAGACAATTTTAAAGGTGTTAAAAACGTATTAATTATCTCACAGTTTTACAGGTCAGAAGTCTGAAATGTGTTTCACTGTGCTAAGATCAAGGTGTCAATAGGACTGCATGCCTTCCACAGGCTGTAGGAGAGAATCTGTCTCCTTGCTTTTTCCAGCTTCTGGAAGCTGCCTGTATTCCTTGGCTAAGAGTTCTTCATCTTTAAAGTCAGCAGTATAGCATCTTCCAGTCTCTCTCCAATGCTTACCCTTCTGCCTCCCTCTTCTAAGGACCTTTATGGTTACAATGGAGACACCCAGATAACCCAAGAAAATCTCCCTATCTCAAGGCAATTTAATCACATCTGCCAAGTCCTTTTTGATACGTAAGGTAACATATCCTGAAGAATCCAGAGATTAGAATGTGGACCTCTTTGTGGGGCCATTATACCGTCTACCATTCAAGTTCTCAAAATTTTTTTTACCTCCTGTGCATTTCTTCTCACTTGGTTGGTAGTATCCAAGACACAGGCAGAAGAAATACAAATCTTCTCATGAGTAAATGTATTTTAAATGAAGACTCAATCAATTTGTACAAAGTGCCAAGAACATAAGTACAGTCTTCAAATTATAAAACACCCATGAGATGACAAAATAGCCACCATTAGCAAGAAATATAGAAACAAAAACCATTGTCAGATCAATAAAGACTATAGACACTGGAATTATCAGTTTTGAGGTATAAATAAGAATATTTAATATGCTTAAATAAATAAGATAGTTGAAAATATAATGAAGTTATAAGGAACTATCAAAATTAGCCAGGTATATTTAAAAAAGAACCAAGTAAAATTTCTAGAAAATAAACCTGTAATATGAAATCGAAGTTTAAAAACTTTAAAAAAGGGCTAAACAGTAGACTAGACAGTCACAGCTAAGGAATTAGTGAATGAAGGCAGATGAAGAAATTATGCAGAAAATGGCAGAAGGACAATACAATGAAAGATACGCAAGAGAGGCTAAGAGACTTAGAGCATAAAGAAAGTATAACACATATAATCAGAGTTCCATAAAAAGATAAATAGATAAAATGCAGAAAGGAAAAATTCAAAGAGATTGTGACTGGAAATTTTTTAGAATTTATTAAAGACAACGACCTTAAGACTCAGGAGGTCCAATGAAATTACAAGCAGATGCAACAAGGGATAATCTATAATTAAATAGTATATAAAATGCCGAACACCAAAGGCATAAAGAAGATCTGAAAAGCAGCCAGAGAGAAGAGACAGAATACCTACAGGGAAACAATGAGAATGTCAGCTGATTTTTCTACAGCTCTTCTCTTTATTATTTCTATCTGTTTATGTTGGGTTTAATTTGCTCCTCTTTTTCTACTTTCTTCAGACAGAAGCCCAAAACATCAATTTTAGAGCTTTATTTTTTTCTAATATAAACAGTTAATGCTACAAATCTTCAAAGCACTTCTTTAGCTATATCTCACAAATTTTGATATGTTGTTATTTTCACTCAGTTCAAAATATTTTCTAATTTTTCTTGTGACTTCTTGTTTTACTCATGGGTTGTTCAATTTTGAAATATTTGAGACTTTCCAGGTATCTTTCTGTTGATTTCTGTTTAATTCCATTGTGGCCAGAGAACATACTCTATATGATTCCAACCCTTTTAAATTTAATGAGAATTGTTTTATGGCCCAGAATATGGTCTATATTTGGTTAATTTTCATGTGTACTTAAAAAGAGTAAGAATTCTGCTCTTGATGGAAGGAGTGTTTTATAAATGTCTATTAGCTCAAATTGGTTTCAGTGTTAAGTCTTCCGCATGTTTTTTGATTTTCTGTAAACTTGTTCTACCAACTGCTGAGAAAGGAGTGTTGAAACCTCCAACTAGGATTGTGAATATGTCAACTTCTCCTTTCAATTCTCTTAGTTTTACTTTACTTACTTTCAAGCTCTATTATTAGAAGTATAAATATTTAGGCTCATGTCTTCTTTATGAGTAGATAGATCACTTTGTCATCATAAGTCTGTCATTAACCCTGGTTCTATTTCTTGTTCTGAAGCCTACTCTGATATTATTACCACCCAGATTTCTCTTGATTAGTGTTAATGTAGCATATCATTTCCATCCTTTTACTGTTTAAAAAATGTGGTAAAAAATATATAACATAAAAATTAGCATCTTTACCATTTTAAAGTGTACAGCTTAGTAGTGTTAAGTGCATTCACATCCTTGTGCAACCAATCTCTACGATATTTTCATCCTGCAAGAACTGAAACTGTACCAATTAAACAACTCCCTATTCTTCCTTCCCCAACAACTACCCACTCTACTTTCTGTCTCTATGAACTGGACCACTGTAGGGTATGGGATATTAGTAGAATCACATAGTATGTCATTTTGTGGCTGGCTTATTTCACTTGGCATATCTTCAAGATTCATCCACGTTGTAGCACGTGTCAGGATTTCCTTCCTTTTAGAGACAGAATAATATTCCATTGTGTATATGTATACCACATTCTATTTATCCACTTGTATACTGATGGACTCTTGGGTTGCTTCTGTATTTTGGCTCTTGTGAATAATACTGCTAGGAACATGGATGTACAAATATCTCTTCAAGACTCTGCTTTCAATTCCATCCTTGTATTAATATTTTTAACCTACCTGGATCTTTTTAAAGTGGTTTATTGTGGACAGCATAATTGGTTCTTGCTTTTCTATCCAATTTGTCCATCTCCACCTTTTAATGGCATGCTCAGCCCATTTATAGTAATGCAATCATCAGTCTGTTGAGTTTAAATCTACCACTTCATTATTTGTGTTCTATTTGCCCCATCTACCCTTTGCTCATTTTCCCCTCCTTTCCTGCTCACTTTTGGATTAACTGAGTATTCTGAAATGATTAAAGTTTCTTGTTGAAACCTCCAACTATGATTGTAAATATGTCAATTTTTCCTTCCAAATCTCTCAGTGTTACTTATTTTCAAGCTCTACTATTAGAAGTATAAACATTTAGGATTATGTCTTCTTTGTGAGTAGATCACTTTATCATCATAAAAAGTCTCTCTTTATCCCTGGTTCTATTTCTTGTTCTGAAGCCAACATTGATATTATTACCATCCACATTTATAATTTTCCATGTTGTAGCATGTGTCAGAATTTCGTTCTTATCAGTATTGCCACTCGGAGATAGAGCTTGTTAGCTGTATGTATCTCTTTTATTTTTTTCAGTGTTTGCTCTAGAGTTTGCAGTATATATCTTTAACTTATCACAGTCTACCTTCAAATTATAATTTCATGGATAATATAAGGACAGTACAACAGTATTCTTCCATCCTCCCACCCCATCCTTTGTACTACTGTTGTCATACATTTCACTTCCACATGTTATAGCCTCATAAAATGCTGTCATTAGTTTTGCTGTAAAGAGTCAACTTTTTTTTTTTGTTTTTGAGACGGAGTCTCACTCTGTTGCCCAGGCTGGAGTGCAGTGGTGCGATCTTGGCTCACTGCGATGTCCGCCTCTGTGGTTTAAGCAATTCTCCTGTCTTGGCCTCCCAAGTAGCTGGGATTACAGGGGCCCGCCACCATGCCTGGCTAATTTTTTTATTTTTAGTAGAGATGGGGTTTTACCATATTGGCCAGGCTGGTCTTGAACTCCTGACCTCAAGTAATTCACCCGCCTTGGCCTCCCAAAGTGCTGGGATTATAGATGTGAGCCACCATACCGGATCAAAGATATTTTTAAAAAAATAAAAATAAGTATTTTATATTTTTCACTTATTTGCCATTTTCAGTGATCTTCATTCCATTGTATAGATCTAAATTTCCGTCTGCTGTCCCCTTCTTTCTGCTTGAAAAACTGTTAACATTTCTGACACAGTATGTCCGCTGGTGATAAATTCAACATATATATATATAATATATATTTTATATATAAGATATTTTTGATAGGCAAAGAATTCTAAATTGATCATATTTTTCTTCAGCAGTTTAAAAGTGCTGGTTCCATCATCTCTAGCCTTATGGTTTCTGAAGAGAAGTCTGATGTCATCCCTACCTTTATTCCTCTATAATGCTTTCTTTTTTTTTTCTGACAACATTTACAATTTTCTCTTTATCAGTGGTCTTTAGCAATTTAATTACAATGTGCCTTAGTGTGGTTTTGTTTCTTTTACTTAGGGTTTGTTGAACTTCTTGGATTTGTGTGTTTATGTTTTTCATTAAATTTATAAAAATTTTTGCTATTTCTTTCTTTTTTTTTTTTTTTTGAGATGAAGTCTTACTCTTTCGCCCAGGCTAGAGTGAAGTGGCACAATCTTGGCTCACTGCAACCTCTGCTTCCCCGGGTTCAAGCAGTTCTGCTGTCTCAGCCTCACGAGTAGCTGGGATTACAGGCGCCTGCCACCATGCCCAGCTAATCTTTGTATTTTTAGGAGAGATGAGGTTTGGCCATGTTGGTCAGGCTGGTTTCGAACTCCTGACCTCAGGTGATCCACCTGCCTCAGCCTCCCAAAGTGCTAGGATTACAGGTGTGAGTCACTGCGCCCAGCAATTTTCACTATTTCTGTGTGATTATGTTTTTCATTAAGTTTATTAAAAATTTCACTATTTCTTTACATTTTTTTTCTCTCCCTTTTTCTTCTCAGATTCTAATTAGATTGCTTGATATTGTCCAGTGGCTCACTGAAGCTCTGTTCACTTTCTTTTTTTTTTTGAGACGGAGTCTCGCTGTGTTGCCCAGGCTGGAGTGTAGTGGCATGATCTCAGCGCACGGCAACCTTTGCCTCCCAGGTCCAAGTGATTCTCTTGCCTCAGCCTCCTGAGTAACTGGGACTACAGGTGCCTGCCACCACGCCCAACTAATTTTTTGTATTTTTAGTAGAGATGGGTTTTCACCATTAGGCTCTGTTCACTTTCACCCCACCATCTGTCTTTCCCTTTGAGCTTCATTTTGGACAGTTTCTACTGCTATGTCTTCAAGTTGATTGACCTTTTCTTTTGCAGTGTCTAATCTGTTGTTAACACCATCCAATTTTTTTTATTTCCAGAAGTTCAATTTTGGTCTGTTTTAGATATCTATTTCTTTCCTCTTTATGTTCAAGCTTTCCTTTACATCTTTAAGTTTACTAATAAGATTTATAATACTCATTTTAAGGTCTTTGTTTACAAATCCCATCATTTTTGTCAGTTCTGAATTTGTTTCTACTGATTGATTTCTCCTGATTTTTTTATTGTAATTAATTATTAAATATTATTATTTTTAATCTATCCATCCATCCATCCTTCCTTCTTCCACCCATCTATTTATTTGAGATAGGGTCTCACTATATTGCCCAGGCTGGTCTTACACTCCTGGGCTCAAGCAATCCTCCCACTTTAGCCTCTCAAGTAGCTGGGACTACAGGTACACACCACTGTATCTGGCTTATGTGTTTTATTTTTTGGTTTCTTTTTATGCCTGATAGTTTTTTTTTCTTTTTGAGATGGAGTCTCACTCTGTTGCCCAGGCTGGAGTGCCAGTGGCGTGATCTCGGCTTACTGCACCCTCTGCCTCCTGGGTTCAAGTGATTCTCCGGCCTCAGCCTCCTGAGTGGCTGGGATTACAGGTGTGTGCCACCACACCTGGCTAATTTTTGTATTTTTAGTAGAGATAGGGTTTCACCATGTTGGTCAAGCTGGTCTCGAACTCCTGACCTCGTGATCCACCTGCCTTGGCCTCCCTAAGTGCTGGGATTACAGGCGTGAGCCACCGCACCTGGCCATGCCTGGTAGTTTTTGATTGGTGCCAGACATTGTCAATTTTACATTGTTGGGTGCTGAATTTTGTTGTAGCATAAAGAGTGTTGGATTTTGTTGTAAAATGCAACTAAATTACTTTTGGATTAGTTTGATTCTTTAAAGGCTTCCTTTTAAGCTTTGTTATGGTGGGTCCATAGCATCCTTTATTCTGGTGCTAATTTAGCCCATTTAGGTATGACCATGTTGAGAACCCCAACCAACACCCTGTGTATTATAAGTCTCTCTACTCTGGCTCTTAGGAACACAAACCAGTCCCACACCTGTGTGAGCCCCAGGCATTGTGCAACCTACTACATTTCAGGTAGTTCTTCCCCTGGTTTCAGAAGAGTGTTCTCCTATGTGTATACAACTCTGTAATCAGACAAAGACTCAAGGGGACCCCGCTCCAAATCTCTGAAGTGCTCGTGTTCATCCTAGCACGCTCTCTCTATGGTTCCTTCTCTGGTACTCAGCCTCATAAATCTTAGCCTCCTTGACCTCCCCAAATTCTGATTTCTGCCTTCTCAATTCAGTGAGACAGCTGGGCCCGGTTTCCATTTTCCCCACCTACACTGCAGTGTGGAAACTGCTTCAAGGCAGTACACTGGGGCAATAACACGGCTCACATTGTCTGTTTCCTTTCTCTTGGGGATGACAGTGCTGCATAATCTGTGTTCCACTGTCTTGAAAACCATAGTTTCTTTTTCTTTTTTCTAGTTTGTTTTCAGCAAAAAAGCAACTTCCACAGTGCTTCAAGGGCGGAAGAAAAATGTTCCAAGGCTTTTTTAGATGCTATGCCTGTGTGTAACTTTCATGTCTTCATTTACAACCCTATTCCTGTTCACAACCCAAATTAGTAGACTGAGGTATCTGACATATATTATGTAATGTGAGAGAGAGACAGACAGATAGAATAGGAACAAGTAATGAGCCTGATGCTGTGGTAGAGAACATGCTATCTAGACACCTGGTTCTAGCCGCAGTTCTGTCACTAATTGGGTGTGTACTTTTAGTAATTTAACATCACAATGCCTTAGTTTCCTCACCACATATAAAAACTATGGAATAAGACCATGGGTACTTTTCCCACAAAACACTGTTACACTCTTTATTTCCTCTTAACTCCATTCCCACCAGCTAACACCTTTTTAGGACAAAGCTATAACTGGCCAAATTCTTTAGCATGCTTTCTACCCCGGAAAAATCAAACTGAACTAAGCTTTGGAATTTTTGCCAAGCCACAGTTATAACTAAAATACTATAGCCAAAACACACAAAGCTAGATTATATGCTAACTTCCAAATAAAACCCGTTTCTCTTCTGTACTTTCTACAAGTAGAAACCAAAACCATTCCTTGTTCATCAAGCCTATTAATTATTCAGATAAATGCTTACTTTCCATTTTTTCTAAAGAATCCATAGAAAATAATTTTGGTTTTATTATCAATACTAAGAATACCAACTTTTCCCTGATAATTTCTTATCTTACAGAGTACCTCAATACAGAAAGAATCTCGTTCACTGGATTCATTTCCTTGGGCAATTAAAGAATCTTTTACTGACAAAGCCATTTCCTAATTCTGCTTAGGGCAAGGAAGCCACATTGTTAGTAAACAATTTATGTGATTGGTGGTTTCATGGAAATCTTTACTCAAGCAGATTCTTCACCACATATTTTCCTGTGGTCTTCCTAGGCCAGCCCTTTAATTCCTCACTCCCACTCTTTCTCTTTCTCTCTGTCTCTGTCTGTCTGTCTGTCTGTCTGTCTGTCTCTGTCTCTCATAGCTCTGTCTGTCTGTCTGTCTGTCTGTCTCTGTCTCTGTCTCTCATAGCTCAGTATTCTTTTCCACACCCAGGGAAGTGACAGAGCACCAAGCTGTAGGGAACAGTGCAGTGGGCAGAATCGCAATCAGCCATTACCTGGTGAGATCCAGAAGGCAGACTCTTTACAAGACCCTCAGTGTCGGAGGGGGAATTCCGAGGAGCCTGCTTAACTGGTGACAAACTCTCTGATGTACTGCAGCTGATGAATTGGCAATTTGAAGAACAAATGTAAAAAATAATAATAATAAATAAATAGAAACAAAAATACAGAAGTGCAACTGACGGCAAGATGAAGCAACAGATATATAAAAACAAAAGACAACATAACAATGGGTATCAAAACGATCACGTATTTTTAAACTATTTTCTATACCTGACACTCACTCATTCTTCTAAGTCAATGAACTCATCACTGGGGGAGGCACAGAAACAAATGTGGTACAACCTCTTCAACCCAGTTTACAAAAATCATATTGGAATTCTAGTTACAATATACATTTATCCTTTTGCTGTTTGTCTTTTCCCCCTGCCATCAACCCTCCTTTGGGATAAAGGTTTAAGGGAACAAGCTCTATGGTACCTTTTAATAGCTTAATGGCAATTCACTTTTGTTATAATCAAAGGCAAACCTCTTCTGAATGTATGTTTTAAATTACAGATATATATCCAGGCAAGTCTTGGCTTATTTTGTTCTCTCCATATTTTTATTCCCTACCTATACCATAATCAAATCCCCCCAAAAACCCAGGAAGTCATGAATGAGAAACTAGGGAATGCCATGTCACACAGGCTGAACCTTTTCATGGTGACAGTCGTCTTTAACAACAAGCACTATCTCATATATGAATCAGGCAAAGTGAATGCCAGGAAGTAAGAAAGCTGGGGTACAGCGTAGGGATTTTCCAATGAGATGTGTCATCAGTACAGCTTAAAGCCTTTTGATACATACTTTTAAAACTTAGGAGTTTGGGGAGAATCACATTTAAAGTGTCATTACTAAGACCAAAGCATACCATGCATTCTGCAAACTGTTCCTTCTGTGAAATGGGAGGCTACATGCTCTGAACCAAAATGGTTTAATTATTCTAATACATAATCAGTCAGGATCTTAATTATTGATAACACAATACATGTATGAAAAAAGAAAACTAATGCACACACGCACACATACACAAGGGCATTTTACATGAAGAGCACAAATATTCAGATGTGCATAAAAACTCTATGTAACTTGATAATCCAATTTCATCCAGATGGTATGCTCAATATCTTTCTAATACAAACATGTGACATATTCATGGACAAATCATAATAGCTGTTGGGTTAGCTCGGAGCTAGCTGGTTAGTCATCAACAAAGGAGAGGGGCTGAATACATATACAGGAATATTAACAGCAACGGGCAATGTGATTAGTTACCATGTGTCTAGTGGGAGTGGAAGAGGAGACCCAGCCCTGTTATAGTCCCAATGTGTCTTCTATGTCAGCTTTTCTTAAGAAGTAGAAGATAAGCAGGATCTGATCCCAGCACACCAAGGTAGAAAAGGTACAGGAGGAGGAAAAAAACCAAAGTAAGAAGAACAGCAGCATTCATGATGCCATGCAGGAGTCTAAGGAACTCTTTCCTGCCCCTCATTAACCCCGAAGCAAGAACTACAAAGACTGGCATGTCACCACCCTGGATTAGTCTCATGTTGAAACCAACAGTCCAGCTATATTTAATCATAAAACACTCACCATGCAAGGGGGGCAGATACAGTCAGCAGAATAGAAGCATTCCAAGCAAGTAATATCTGAATTTGAACACTCAAACTTGTTAAAACACGGCACTCCTAAAAACTCTAGATCAGCAGAGCCCATAGATAGAGGTTCCCACCATCCACCAGCAAGAGAGTTCAGGACATGCAATCCTTTCACATCAGAGTCCCTTCAGGATGGTTAAAGTTAGATCTGTGTACCAGCAACACTGCTCATGCTACATCAACTTGAATTCAGCCTCTGCTCCCAGTCTTACCACATGAGTTCTACATAGCTTATATGGGTTAGCTTTCCAGCTGGAGTGGGGAAAAGAGAAGGTCCTTTAATTAGATACGCACCCTATGCTTAAACATGTTCCATTTGAGAAGCCATTAACAAAAAGAAAGTCTATTTTTCTTTATTGCTGATATATTTTGTTATCAACTCTTATTATCCCATTTTGGGTGAATCCAGCTAAGAATGATCAAAGCAATAAAGCTACTTAAGCTTGGAGTGGGGTAGGGGAACTACAAAAAGGAAAAGCCCTGCACCATCATCACACTGGGCTGGGGGAGGTAGTTTATTAAAACCACTGCTTTTTTCCTTCTTTCTTTCTTTCTTTCTTTTTTTTTTTAAAGAGACAAGATCTTGCTATGTTGCCTAGGCTAGACTCAAACGCCTCGGCTCAAGCAATCCTCCTGCCTCAGCCTAAGTAGCTGGGACTTACAGGCGCATGCCACTAATTCCAGCTCACAACCTCTTAATTAGGGTTTTATACTTCCTAACTGGAAAGAACCAACTTGTCAGTTTATTAGCAAGAAATTGAAATTAAACTCTTAAACTGGGTAAGTGATGTCTTAAGAATACTAATTGCATAGTGGATGGTATTGAAACAGAGCACAGACTGCTGAGCAGCTCATCTCACCAAACCTAAGAAGGAAACTGGAACACAGATTAGAATCATATTTCACATTTAATAGCAGGCCCACTGATTTCCACTTGCCCATGTTAGAACACCTCCTAAGGAGACTGCCTGATTCTGACATGAAAGAAAATAGTAGTTAATTCTTTAAAATCCTTTTTTCATTAAATACAGAAGTTTCTATAAACCCTGATTCCCTCCCTCCACCCCTGCCCTAAAAAAACAGTGTTTCTTACCCAGTGTAATCCCGTTTAGAGTTTTTCCTTCTATAGAGGACAGCCAGAATCATGCTGATGAGCAGAGTGAGACCTAGGACCACAGCAGTAACTATGCCCACCACTACCCAAACTGGAAACACAGGCAAATTCTCTAGAGAGAAAGAACAAAATAGTTTTAAGGTACATTGCTACAGAGAGAAAACATGGAATTTTATTAAATTAACAAGCAAGTATCTTCATTTAGCAGTTACCATACCCTCTTTTATTATCCAAATTATGAGACCCTACTATCTATCCTATTACTATGTAATTCATGACATGCAAATATTAGATGAGAAAGAATGAATTATGGAACTAAGCATTTCTACACCTACAATCCCTCTCAGCGCTCTAAAGAAAAACTGGAGGTGTGAATTTACCTGGATCTACTCTCCGACAAAGCAGACTTTGTCTCAAAAATGAGACATCAGAACCTGCATTTCCTGTTTGTTCTCAAAATCAAAAGGAAGAAATAACTGTGCTGTTGTTGAAAGCTTTTTCCTGGAGAATATAAAACAGTATGAATCTCCTTCTTTCCCACTGCCCATCACATCCAAACATAATGAATTTGGTCTTTCTTCTAATTAACACTGAAAACTTCATACTCCTGAAATTAGACCAACAGGCGCCAGATGGTAGGAATAAAAACGGAGAAATCAGCCACTCTGGGTCAGAATGAGCAACAAGTTCCCCAACTCCAAGTGTGTTTGGTAGAGCCACAGGTTCACGGCAACAGGGAGCACAACTGTATGGCAGAAATCCTCCCTCCAAACCCAGCACGAAATGCAACTCATGTCCTCCAACCAAACATGAGATAAAGGAGACTGCATTATTACTGCCAAAATACTCAAGGAAGTACCTTTTTCTACGACATAGAGCCTAATGTGTCCAGGCTGGACAACGATGTCAGGAGGGTTTTTGACATCACAGATATAGGTGCCATTGTGTATAAACTGCATATTTTCTATGTTGATTGATGCATCTTTCTTGTCAAGGTCTCCAGCCCAGCTGATTCTGTCTTTAAATGGTGGATAATTCCCAAGGTACACTTGCCCTTGGGAGTAGTGGAAAAACTGCAATTAGAAAAAAAGGAACACATGAACTATTCTCAAAGGCAGAATTCCTAAACTCTGGAATGTGCATGCTATGAAAGGTTCTTTTAAAGACTTCACACGGAAAGAAATGCAACATCATATTACAAATCACAAGTTATGGAATCTAAGCCAGACAGAAGTTTAGAGATCATAGGACTCAACCCTGCCAAGTTTCAATGGAAGAATCAGACTCATATATCATCTCTAATCCTCTCAATATTTCATTGATATAATTATTACCACCCATAATTTTATAAAAGACAAAATGGAGACTCAAGAGAAGTCATTTTCCCAAGGTCCCAATGATAGTAAATTGGGGACCCAGAGTAAAATTTAGGCCCATCTGAGTCTTCAAAGCCAATGTTCTTCCAATAACACCATGATTGGGCCCAGTGATTCCCAAGGCTTCAGAAAGCTTAGTGTTGAGTTAGCTTACCACTAAGATACAAGAGGCACAAAGGAAAAGAATCCTAAATATTTCAGATCAGCTAATCTGTTTCTCCCTCTTCCTTCTGGTTTCCTATGGAAAAGTTATGGGTGTGTGAAAGGAACAAAGCCCAGATAACACAAGATACTCTCGCCGGCTTTTGAAAGTTCAGCCTTTGGCCCCTTTCCCTTTCCAATCCTCAGTCTCTCCTCAGTCCTGCTTTCAGCAAAGGAACTGTCTTCTCAAAGTAAACCTTGTCAAACTCAGCACCTGGAAGCAGGGTTAAGGCCCAGTGGGAGGGGATCTATCCTCACACTTGGCTCTAATCCAAGCAGCTATGCTGGAGGCCTATGTCTTTGTTCTGGATAATGGACGGGGTGATGATGGGGCTGGGGATAGAAACCAGCTCTATTAGCAATTCAAACAGAATATTTTCAGAACCCTTTGAGCACGCTGAAAACCCCAGTGCAGACTCATCCATTCCTATGATTTAATGATCATCTAGATTTTCTTTCTTTCTTTTTTTATTATTATACTTTAGGTTTTAGGGTACATGTGCACAATGTGCAGGTTTGTTACATATGTATCCATGTGCCATGTTGGTGTGCTGCACCCATTAACTCGTCATTTAGCATTAGGTATATCTCCTAATGCTGTCCCTCCCCCCTCCCCCCACCCCACAACAGTCCCCAGAGTGTGATGTTCCCCTTCCTGTGTCCATGAGTTCTCATTGTTCAATTCCCTCCTATGAGTGAGAACATGCGGTGTTTGGTTTTTTGTCCTTGCGATAACAGGCAACCTACAGAATGGGAGAAAATTTTTGCAACCTACTCATCTGACAAAGGGCTAATATCCAGAATCTACAATGAACTCAAACAAATTTACAAGAAAAAAACAACCCCATCAAAAAGTGGGCGAAGGACATGAACAGACACTTCTCAAAAGAAGACATTTATGCAGCCAAAAAACACATGAAAAAATGCTCATCATCACTGGCCATCAGAGAAATGCAAATCAAAACTACAGTGAGATACCATCTCACACCAGTTAGAATGGCCATCATTAAAAAGTCAGGAAACAACAGGTGCTGGAGAGGATGTGGAGAAATAGGAACACTTTTACACTGTTGGTGGGACTGTAAACTAGTTCAACCATTATGGAAGTCAGTGTGGCGATTCCTCAGGGATCTAGAACTAGAAATACCATTTGACCCAGCCATCCCATTACTGGGTATATACCCAAAGGACTATAAATCATGCTGCTATAAAGACACATGCACACGTATGTTTATTGTGGCACTATTCACAATAGCAAAGACCTGGAACCAACCCAAATGTCCAACAACGATAGACTGGATTAAGAAAATGTGGCACATATACACCATGGAATACTATGCAGCCATAAAAAATGATGAGTTAATGTCCTTTGTAGGGACATGGATGAAACTGGAAAACATCATTCTCAGTAAACTATCACAAGCATCATCTAGATTTTCTTAACTCCCAAACCTCTCTCTCCATCAATAGCTCTAGACTCCTTGCCCAATTGCCTACTCACTTTACCACCTGGCTGCCCCACTCCCCCAAGCTTGTCACCCTCTCTTACAAACTTCATCTTCCCCTCTTCATGTATTGCGTCTTCACTGATGGTTACTGTTTCTTTCCAAAACCATAAATCTTGAAGTAATCCTTGATTCTCTTTCTTCCCATACAGTTAATCCCCCAATATTGTCAATTTGTCTCATTAGTTTCTCTCAGTTCTCTCTTCTCTCTATTCAGTTCCCACTGATAATATCTGTTTTTATGTTTTCATCATCTTGGACTATGGCCTCTTAACTGGTAAGTCTAACTCATCATCTTCCACAATGCCCAAATGATCACTGATAATAATGGTTAATATTATAACATTTATCAAATATTTACTCTGCATTTCATATGACCTAAATGCTTGTTAAGAACCATGAAGGGTCTGAGATTTTACCCTACTTACAAGCTAACAAAGTTAGTTGGCCACAGGTTCAGAGATGCTGACAGAAGACACGGACTCCTGTGAAATCTTCACTCCCATGAAGAAGACTCAGAAACAAAGAACCTTATGAGCAGAAAGCATGTGTTTGTTCCTCTTGCCCCGCAAGTCCCACAGCCATGACATGGAGGGGCTGACGTGGATGTTGTGCAGGCAGAGGCACTGCATCACAGCGGAGGAACCCCAAGCTCAGGGAACACAAATCTCTTACAAGGGGCAGAAGACATGTCTGACTTTAGCCCTGAAAGGAGACGCTACCTTTACTATACTCAAGAATACACAAATTTGTCCTCTGCTCCAGAGGGTAACATCATCTCTGCCTTCCAAAGCTAGTTACTGTATAAAAAAAGTCCAGAACAAAGGCAGCCAGTGCCTTTGCTAGCAAGGTGTGCAAAAACGTGAAAGACCCATGGAAAACTGTCTCCCAACAACTCTCTAGCCCTCACAACCACCCTAGGAGGTGAGATTCGCCTACCTGATATTTCATAAATAGGGAATGTGAGGCTCAGGAAACCTTGGTGACTTCCCCAAAGTCATAGGTTTTAGAGATGGAATTCAAACTCAGCTCTGATTTCAAAGCTTACGCTATTTCCAATGTTTAATGCCTCTCAGGTGGGATCATGTCTTATCTGTTCAAAGTCCTTCACTCTCTCTTCTTCACTAGAAAATGAACCATAAACTCTCAGCTTTGCAAATGAATCCTTCCATCACCTGCTCTCTGCCTTCCCTTCCCACAACATCTCCACATATTCCCTGCCTTGCATTTCTGAACCAGTGGGGATGAGTTACATGATGCTGTTTCTCAGCACTGGTTCTAAGACAGCTCCCTCAGTCAGGCTCCCTCATTGACTGGGGGCCATTTGAAGGCAGAGGATAAGATGTATTTTTCTCTGTACTCCTTAGCACTTTGGACACAGCAGGAACTACATAGTTTGCTGAATCAAACTGAGGAATAACGTCTTGGTCAAACCAGTGAGAGATGGAAATAAAACAGTGAAAAATTCACAGAAAAGACTAGAATCATTATCAATCAATATTTTTAAAGTACAAGCCGAGGTACTAAAGCTATGAGGTATAGTAAAGATGTAAGACAGGCATGTCCTCTTAAAACACCCATATTCAGGAAGAAGAAGAGGAAAATTGTCATATTAAGGGATCTGTATTACAGGAATGGCCCAGATAAGGGTAGTGAGTTTTAAGGGCTAAAAGATTAAAAAAAAAAAAAGAGGCATTATGGAGGAGACAGAGGGTAAAAATGGGGTACAGCTTAAATGACAAGTGTTCAGAAGTAGGAAAGCAAAGCACAAAGCATTTTTACTAAACTGGAAGTGATGCCACAAGAGAACAGAAGTGAGGCTAAAGTGGTAGGCTGGGCCAAATTGTAATGAGCTTTTAATTCTAGACAAATGCTGTCAGCAATGGGAATCTAGGTTTCTGACAACCTGCAGTGGCAAGGTGAAAGAGCTGTTCTAAGACTACACACCTGCTGGCATATGAGGGTTGGATTGAAAGGTGAAAAAAACAGAAGCAGAAGAATAACAAGGGGCTACTGCACAAGACCAGGCACACAGTTAACATTGCTCAATAGACAGCAGAGACACAGGAAGGCTGACAAAGAGCTAGACGCCAGAAACAAAGTAGGAAGAACCAGCAAAGGTTCTTATTTCTTGGGGACAGAAGGCAAGTGGTAAGGGACAGGGAAGGAAAGGACAGAAAACACAAAACAAAACAAAACAAAATGATTACAAAGCTCATCTGTAGATGAACACAATTACCCTAAAAAAAAAAAAAAAAGCAGAAAAGGGAAACAGAAGGGAGAAAAAATGAGTTCAGTTTCAGACATGTGGATCCCGAGGCCATGGGCCAAAAAAGCCATCTACAGTACGGCTTTTGAATATACTGGGTTTGAATATACTTTTCCTGTAAAACCTATAAAAACAAAAAAGCAACCCACTCATCTTATTAAATGTGTTCCGACATTTTGGAATTAAAGGATCCTATGTCAATAACTGAACATGCTGGGATTAACTGCAATCAGACCCGTGTGTAAGTATAAGTTGATTAGCTAAAAATATTAATCAGAATTACAGCATGTTCTTAAGTTTTCAGTTATGTAAACCTTCATGGACCCACATGACAAGGCTGTTTCCAGCATAAATGGAACTGCTCTTTAAAAGAAAGCTATTACCTCTGGGTGTCTTCCTGATAACTGCTTCATTTTCTATGGACTTAAATAATGGCTCTCACACCCACTCTTGCAGAAGACTTCAGTGGGAAATCTTTAAATGTTTAAATAGTTCTTTGGACTCTCTTGAGTAAACTTATGTGTTTAATCTTGCCTCTATGGGAACATTAGTGTTATGTTCTATGCTGATGCCATATTTATGTAAAGCAGAGAATGCCTCTGTATGTCTTTCCATGGTATCTGTATGGATTCCTGTGTTCACCCTTATAGCTACTGTAAGGGAAGGCCTCTCTTATAAAGACCTCTAGACTATGCATTCTCCATAGGGGAGATTCTCCCCCAAGGGAGCAAACACTGGCTCTTGGGTGGGAAGCTTTGAGAAAATCTTACTCTTTTATATGTAAAACAGTTGCAGAGGATATCTACAATATTAACATTTCATGGAAGGGGGCAGAGATTAAGAAAAAATGTGAAAAGCCTCCTTTTAAAAATAAATTTTAAAAACTACTGAGAAGCACTGCCTTAGGTAATCCCTAAAACCTATGAGGCTGTAAATATTATTAGCAGATTTTTCTACCTGAGAGAGAAATAATACATAAGGGAAATCATACCGTATTGAAGTTTAAACAATTCTAACCTGTGTGGTGTGGCCATGGGTGAATAACTCTTGAGTCAGTGTCTCCCATCCTCCCCACCCTGTCTTCCTCATAGAGCTGTCAAGATTAAATGGCATAGGCATATGACAGGCCCAACATCTAGGTGGTGATCAACAATGTAACTCACCATTCAGAAGAATTGGGCATTCTTAAAGATAGATGACAGACTGTCTTTGCTAAATACTGACAACCTGAAACATGCAACAGTACTAAAATATGTGCCAACATATGAAGGGCATTCCACATGCTGGGAGAACAACAGTAACAACCAATTGTGTATTTTAGTAACTCAAGAGCTAGACACTCTCCTGAGCACTTATCTTGTATAATCTTACTTTATCCTCCTAACACCCTTGTGTGGGAGGTTTTATCGTCTCCATTTTACAGACCAGAACCAAGATAGTCAGTTCATGTTTAATAAACACCCACTGCAGGCCGGGCGCGGTGGCTCACGCTTGTAATCCCAGCACTTTGGGAGGCCGAGGCGGGCGGATCCCGAGGTCAGGAGATCGAGACCCCGGTGAAACCCCGTCTCTACTAAAAATACAAAAAAAAATTAGCCGGGCGTGGTGGCGGGCGCCTGTAGTCCCAGCTACTCGGAGAGGCTGAGGCAGGAGAATGGCGTGAACCCGGGAGGCGGAGCTTGCAGTGAGCCAAGATCGCGCCACTGCACTCCAGCCTGGGTGACAGAGTGAGACTCCGTCTCAAAAATAAAAAAAAAATAAAAAATAAATAAACACCCACTGCATAACCAGCACTCCACTAGTTACTAACTAACCCTTTTTTCAACCCTCTGGTGCTGTATTTCTGTTACATCCTTCATCTTACTCCAAAGTCATCTATATATCAGCCTTCCTCCTAATCATCTCTGGGTGAGAGCAAGGATTCTGTTTTAGACATTTCTGAAGGCCCTACATAACCCACTACATAGTAAGCTCCCAAATCAATATTGCTAAATCAGATGGACTATATGCTAAATTAAAAAAAGATAAATCAGAAGGTGCATACATATATATGTATATAAAATTTGGTAATACATAAAATAAATATCAATAAATATGCGGCAATAAAAGATGAAAAGATGCAGGATAAATCCTGATTAGAGTCAGTGTGGTCAATTAAGATCAATTTCAGAATGGGATTTGATGGTGGAGAGGAACTGAACAAAGACAGGGAAACCAGATGCATTTAAGAGATGCTGAACTTATTTTATCCTGAAGCAAGAGAAAGGCCTTGAAGTCTATAATAGATAACAAATACACTCATTTTGGAAATGAACCATCAGAAAAATGGATCACTAATTATACAGCAGTAAAGAAACCTGTGAGGTAGGACTAGCCAAGAGCAGTCAAGCATTCTTACCGACACAGTAGTGTCAGCCCCCTCTGGCTGGAAGCTCCAGGAGACTGAGGTTAACCCGCCAGTCGTACTAGTAGACTTGAACTTGCAGGTCAGCTTCCCTTGTGTACCGTTTGCCACGAAGATTTCTTTTGGCGTATATACTTCCAAGGCTGATACTCCAGCTGTCACTGAAGAGAAAGGAATAAGGGTAGTTAAAAGTAGGACTTAGCATGAATACCACTGTGCATTTTTGCCAGACAAGAAAAGATACAGCAAAGTTACGGGATATATACAGTAATTCACTGCCATTACATATTTCTGGCACCATATTCTATAGCTAAGTTCAATCAGAATAGCACTATAAACAGAATAATTGCTGATGGTTTAGGTTTGTATTGCTTTTTAGTTAAGATATTTTTATTAGTTTGGCTATATTGAATATTTATTTTTTTAACTAATAGACTTTTTAAAAGAGCGGTTTTAGGTTTACAGAAATACTGAATGGAAGGTAGAATTCTCATATTCTCTCACTCCCCCACGGCCATCCTGTTTCTCCTATTATTAACATCTGGCATTAGTGTTATATATTTGTTTTAATTGATGAGCCAATATGGTTACATCATTGTTAACCAAAGTCCATAGTTTACATTAGGATTTGCGTTAGTGTTGCAGATCTTATGGATTTTGACAAAGGTGTATAGTGACGCCTCCACCATTATAGTATCATACAGAATGGTTTCACTCCCTAAGCATCCCCTGTGCTACACCAATTTATTCCTGCCCTCCTTTCCCCCACACCCCTGGCAAACACTGACCTTATACTGTCTCTATAGTTTTGCCTTTTCTAGAATGTTATCTAGTTAAAATCATACAGCATGTAGCCTTTTAAGGCTGGCTTCTTTCACTTAGTAATATGCACTTAACTTTCTTTCATGTCCTTTTGTGGCATAATATCTCATTTCTTTTTATTGCTGAATAATATACAAATTGTATGGATGTACCACAGTTTATTCATTCACCTACTGAAGGACTTCTTGGTGGCTTCCCTGATGGTCTATTTTTAATGAGGTGATGGGCGTATTTTTATTTCTTTAAGTAGTTCTCATGCTCATCTGTTATGTAATTGTTATCACACTGAACTTTTCTCATCATCCATATGTAATGCAATTAAAACTATCGTAAGATATAACTTCATTTTAAAGCCACATTTATTATTTAAGTGATCCTTTTCTTGTAAAGAACTTAAGGAAGAAAAATGCATATTTTGGTTTTGTTAGTGAAATCATACCTACCATAAGACTTCACTGTGCTAGGTAAGTAAACAGCTGATTACACTGTATATCATTTTCATTTCACCCATCAAGTTTTGTCAGTTAGCCTAAGCCCAGGAAAGAGTAATTAAAATGTGTCTACCATTTGGAATATAAAAATGGTTCTTTTTTCAAGATCTGCAATCATAGGCAACTGCAGGAATTGTTAGATTGCTGTTAAAAGTATTTGCCAAATTGCTAAAGATTGCTAATTTGAACATACTGCTATAAAAGAAATGCTTTCACAGACAAAAAGAAAGTCAGAAAAAAAAAAACTTATTTGGCCCAAAATTGGTAACTTAAAAATACCCATCTTCGATATTTTTTAAAGAAATCGTTTGGAATAAATATCTGCAGTGTTGCAATAATTCTTAGAATGTAACAGACGGGCAGAAGAAGGAAGAGTATTGTCAGCCAGGACTGATGGTCATTTTCAGAATTTTTTCTCCTTGAAGACTTAACTGACTCTCAGCCAAGGAGAACAAGAGTACTCCCCCATTCCTCCCAACCATCTTGCAAATGTTTATTCTCAGGACACAATGGGTGCTTTTGGCTATTCTTTTAAATAAACTGATAGCCATACTGCATCAAGCAGATTTTTTTTTCTGCTAAAGAGGGTGGATTATTATTATAGGGAACAATAGATTATTATTTGTGGTCCAAACCTCAAAACAAGCATTTCTTTCAGAGGAGATGGCAAACAAAAGAGTTCCTTGCTATTGTGGGTAGGCAGAAAAGCAGCCCCAGGGCACTTGAGTTCAAAATGAAGGACAAAGCACAAGACTAGACTAGTGAACCAGCTTATTCCAGGAAGCAGCACCGGCTTGCAACCCTTATTCACTCTGTATGATTTTGACTAGTTTTCTCCATGGTGATGAGCACCAGAAAGCCACAGTCTCTAAAAGTCTATAAATAAGGTTTCTCAAGGATTTTCTTTTCTTTCTTTCTTTCTTTTTTTCTTTTTTGAGACCGAATCTCAATCTTGTCACCCAGGCTGGAGTGCAGTGGCGCAACCTCTGCCTCCTGGCGCAACCTCTGCCTCAGCCTCCCAAGTAGCTGGGATTACAGACACCCACCACCACGCCGGGCTAATTTTTGTATGTTTATTAGAGACGGGGGTTTCACCATGTTGGCCAGGCTGGTCTCGAACTCCTGACCTCGGGTGATTCGCCAGCCTCGGCCCCCCAATGTGCTGGGATGACAGGCGTGAGCCACCGCACCCAGCCTTCTTCAAGGATTTTCTTAAACCAGATCCCTTCCTCAAGGCCTGGCTGCAAGACTTGTCATCCTGAGACATTATTTAAAGATGGAATTAGACCAAGTGTCCAAGTTTACAGTCACAGAATTTTGAGCAAAAAGACTAACCAAATTCCCAAATGGCTTTTAGGCATATATTTAAGACACAGATTTCGTTATACCAAAGCTAGGTAATAAACAGGTGGCTTTTTAAAAAACAACAACACTCTTTGGCTAATTTGAACATGTAGCTCTTAGCCAGGATTATGAAATCCAAAGCTAGCCCATCAGCTAGCTCAAGAAAAAGAAAATGACGCCACACACTGAGAAATTAACTTCCTCCCATCCCTGGCTACCTACGCTTTTCTCTAATATTACTCTTGTCCTCATTTTTGGAGATTTCATCAGTCATAAGATAAACCTTCTAAAACTCTAGTCTGTTTATCTTCTCCAATAATCTGGGTAAGATCAGGCCTACCCTAGCCACTCATTCCTATGGTCATACCTGTTCAATCAGGTTTAGCCTACAGCTGCTTCCTTACATATTTTAAGTTTGGCCTGAGGATTTTTCTGTACACTGTGAACTGTAACAAGTATAGGTGTAAACAGGCCGTAGCCAATCACTTTGTGCCAATCACCAAGTTTTGGCCAATCAAATGTAGCCAACTGTTCAAATTGTGTTCAAATAAGGCAAATGCCGAGCTATAATCAATGCGGCTGTTTCTGTACCTCACTCCTGTTTTCTGTACATCACTTTCCTTTTCTGTCCATAAATCTTCTTCCACCACGTGGCTGCGCTGGCGTCTCTGAGCCTACCTTGGCTCAGAAGGCTGCCCATTTCGCAATTCATTCTTTGTTCAATTAAACTCCTTTAAATTTAATTCAGCTGAAGTTTTTCTTTTATACCCTAAACCAGGGCTTCTCAACCTCAGCACTACTGACAACCAGGATGGACAATCCTTTGTTGTGGGAAACTGTGCTATACCTTGTAGGATGTTGAGCAGCACCCCTGGCCTCTACCAGATGACAGCAGTATCTCCTCTGCCTCCAGTTGTGACAACCAAAAATGTCTCCAGACATTGCAAATGCCTCCTCAGAGGTGAAATCCCCCCAGCTGAGAATCACTAGCTGTAGACCCTATCATCAGTACCAGCACCCACTCCAGAATCATAGTTTCAGGCTTCTCTACTCCCTAATTGACCACTTCTTAGCTTTCCAATATCCTCCAAAACCCTGAGTTCATTGACCCCTAAGCTGCATCAGAAACTAAAATCCCAGCATGTCTTTATTTGCCTTACTCAGACTAAATCCCATAGGCCACCATTATACTCACCCCCTTGCATACACAATCAGCTCTCTTGCCTCGCCCTTCAGGGCCTTCACCTGCAACCTCTATCCTGGTTAAATTCAATTCTCTACCGACTCTGCATCTCCACCAGGGTGGCTGACCACAGCTAGACAAAAGCACACAATCCTACTGACTATTTTTGCCTTAAATGTATGGTCACTAACCTTACAGGGACTCTTAATGCTGTCTAGCAATCCATCCATATTGCCCTAATCCATCTGCTTTCCATTTCCCTAGAGGACTATTTTAAACCTTCCTCTCTAACCTCAAATTTCCACTTCCTCTGGTTTCTCACTCCCAGCTAATGACTGAGCTGCTTATTTCATTGAGAAAACAGAAGCAATGAGAAGAGAACCTCCCTATGTCCAGACACCATAGGTACCCACCTCCCTGCATCTGTGCCCATTCTGCTTTCTCTGCACTCCTATGTAGAAAGTGTCTGTCTGCATCCCTCTCCAGGATGAACCTCTCCACTGCACATTGCATCTCATCCCTTGCCTACCTAAGAACATTCATTGATCCAGCAATTCTCCCTCTTCTGAATTTTTCACTCACTACTGAATTACCACCAGCAGCAATATAAACATACAGATTTATATTTATATCCCAGGTTTAGAGAAAAAAATCTTGACCCTCCATCTCCCTGCAGCTCTGGCCCCTTTGTCCTCCTTTATTTATTTATTTATTTATTTTTGAGACGGAGTCTCACTCTGTTGCCCAGGCTGGAGTGCAGTGGCGCAATCTCAGCTCGCTGCAAGCTCCGCCTCCCAGGTTCACGCCATTCTCCTGCCTCAGCCTCTCCGAGTAGCTGAGACTACAGGCGTCTGCCACCACGCCCAGCTAATTTTTTGTATTTTTAGTAGAGACGGGGTTTCACCGTGGTCTCGATCTCCTGACCTCGTGATCTGCCCACCTGGGCCTCCCAAAGTGCTGGGATTACAAGCGTGAGCCACCGCGCCCGGCCTGTCCTCCTTTATTTTACCAATCTTGAAAGAATTGTCTGTACACATTGTGTCCAATTTCTCTCCTTCTCTGTTCTCTTGGATAAATCCAATTTAGGCTTTCATCTCCGTTACTCCACAGAAACTGTTTTTGTTAAGGAATGCAATGACCTCCATGGTTAATTCTCAAATCTTGTCTTATTGCCCTATCTAAAACCTTTGAAAGTTACTCCCTCCTAAAACTTTTTTTTTTTGTTTTTTAACAGTTTAGCTTTTGGAATGCCTCTCCCTCTTGATTCTCTTACCTCACTGACTGCTCGTTCCCTGGTTCTCCTGACCTCTATATGATTAAGAGGCAAGATCATTTCTCTGACTGCTTATCTATTTAACATTCCTTCTCTTGGTGACCTCATTCAGTTTCAAATGCTGATGACAACTGTACACACACACACACACACACACACACACACACACACACACAGCCTATTCAACTTTGCTTGGATGTAATTGGCATCATCTCAAATTTAATATGTCCAAATTAAACTCCTGATTCCCACCCCCTAAACTTCCTTTCCATGGTCTTCTCCAAATCAGTAAATGGCAACACTGGTTTTCTAGTGGCTGAGACCAAAACCCTGGACTATTTTGTGACTTCTCTCTTTTGCATAACTTTCCTCCAAGCTGTCAGCTACACACGTCATCTCTACTTAGAAACCTATCTAGAGGGGCCAGGCGTGGTGGCTCACGTTTGTAATCCCAGCACTTTGGGAGGCCAAAGTGGGCAGAACACGAGGTCAGGAGATCAAGACCATCCTGGCTAACACGGTGAAACCCCGTCTCTACTAAAAATACAAAAAAATTAGCTGGGTGTGGTGGCGGGCGCCTGTAATACCAGCTAATCGGGAGGCTGAGGCAGGAGAATGGCATGAACCTGGGAGGCAGAGCTTGCAGTGAGCTGAGATCGTGCCACTGCACTCCAGGCTGGGCGACAGAGCGAGACGCTGTCTCAAAAACAAAAACAAAACAACAAAAAAGAAACCTATCTAGAAATTGATCTCTCTGCCTCATTTGGTGTCACCATCTTGGTCCAAGCCACTGTCACCTTTCACCTGGATTAAGTATTGATAGCTTCCTAATTGGTGTCTGCTTCCTTCAGCCTTCCCCACTTCACAGCAACTAGCCCACAGAGAGGCCAAAGAGATCTCATTAAAATTCAGGTTGGATCATATCACTCTTCTACTCAAAATCCTCTATGGGTTTCCCATCAGCCAGATCAGGCCAGTCCTCATGTGGCCTACAAAGTCCTACATGAGCTAACTCCTGGCTACCTCTCGGACCTCACTGCCTACCCTGACCCCCTCAAATATGTTGCAGCAGCCACCCTGGTTACCATGTTTTTCCTCTGCCTATGGTGAGTGTACCCCAGATAGACAATGCTATGGACAAAGAGACCAAAGGTATACCAGGAAATCACGATGCCATGAGAGACAAGGGAAGAGTGGCCAACTGTGTCAAATGCTGAGAGCTGGGTGCTCTGTGTAGTTGATTGTAGGGAGAAATTTCAGTGAAGATCCTTGCTTAAAACTGCACATGGTTTCCTTGCACACAGCATCTAAAATCCAAATTAACTTTTGCCAAGCACAGAGCCGCAGTTTCTGACCAACTACGATGAGCATGAATGGCATCTTGTCAGAAGTGTTCTCCTGTGTGGGTAAAGAGAGACACTAAATCACAGGTTTCCCTCTCAGGCTGTATTCTATGCAGACTGTGCAAGGGATGAGTTCACTGGTTTCTTAAACAATTGGGAATGATTTGCTTTGTCCATTCCCTTGCCTTTTTTTAAATGACTAGGAGTATTATGGGAATACATAGTAAAATTATTGTTGAATTCAGATAGCTCATCCACAGAGTCATAAAAGAGAGTTTTTAGGGGCTAGTTAAAATGGCTAAAAATGCAAATATAAAGACCATTGAGATATACAGAAACTATTGTTCTAATCTACATTCCATGTCACTAAAGACTAGAATCTCAATCTGAATAAGATATTAAATAGGTTTCTTTGAGGCCGAGGATTTATAATTATGGCACAGTGGCAAAAATGGCTGTGAAATGTAGTAAAGCTTTGGTTTAAAAACTCATAGATGGATTGAAAAAAGTCTGTTGATTCCTGAATAAAACCAATTGCTTTGGGAATAAAAACACAGAAATGAAATGAAATAAAATAGATTAAATGATATACAAACGTTTTCATATCCTGCCAACTTTGGATTCTGAGCTCCACGTAAACTTGCATACAAACTTCAACATGGAAATGAGAGCTGAGCCTACTTTCTCTCTGGGGAACGGTTCTATAAGGAGTACAGAATCCTGCTGAGTTATGCTACAGTTTAAAGGGCAAGAATATAAACAAATATAATCCAAACAACCCTTCTCTTAGAGTACTCCGGAGAATAAGGTTTCTAAAATGACCGCGTTGCTCAAAGGTATCATTTAGCAATGAAGTGATACTGACCCTCAAAACAGGAAATCAATTCAAATGAAAAAAGCCCGCAAAGTCATTTGACAAGTAATCAAAAAGTCTGTGGAATCATCTGACTGGGGTCATTTTTACAATAATCAAAGGATATTCAAAATGTAATATTCTTACAATTTGGATGGACAACCAGAACATTTCAGAAAGAAAAAAAAAGCAAAGATAGAAAACAAAACAATATCCACCACAATCACAAAGAAAAAGGCAAATTCAAGAATGGTTCACCTAAGAGGCTATTTCCTGACATGACTGACCTATTTCAATATTCTGAATTACTGAAACAAGAGTAAATAATGTCTCCCAACTACATGCTGAGATGATCTTACTCCAAGGAAATTCAAACTCTCATACCATAAAATAATTTGAAATACACTGTGGCAGCATTATTAGGAACAAATAAACACGTTCACAGCAGGGAACATAGGCAGGGATCTTAAAGCTGTTACTGGTTGAAGCAATTCCATGTCATGTTACTACTGGGTCCACTTATAGCATACTGGTTTGTGAAAACCTTATCTTTTTTTTTTTTGAGACAAGAGTCTTGCTCTGTTGTCCAGGCTGGAGTGCAGTGGAGCGATCTCAACTCACTGCAACCTCCGCCTCCTGGGTTCAAGTGATTCTCTGGCCTCAGCCTCCTGAAGAGATGGGACTACAGGCGTGCGCCACCATGCCTAGCTAATTTTTCTATTTTTTTTTAAGTAGAGACAGGGTTTCACCATGTTGGTCAGGCTAGTCTTGAACTCCTGACCTCAAGTGATCCACCCGCCTTGGCCTCCCAAAGTGCTGGGATTAAAGGTGTGAGCCACCTCACCCGACCCCTAAAAACCTTATCTTTTCAACACACCTTGTTAAGGTTTTCCTTGAAATTGAAAAAGGCTTTTGTTTTGAATTTTTTTACGCACTTTGATGTTACCAGTATAAACTCCTGCTTAAAAGAGTATAATCAAGCAATTTATTTAAACAGCATTCTGACCTATCTCTTGCTCTCTGTTGGTACACAGCAAGAGTCTGATACTGTAATATCTCCTAATAAGCATAAATATGACCTTTTAAAACATACTAGAAGAGAGGAACAAAAGAGAACACTAAATACAAATTCAGGGTAGTAGTTACAACTGGAACAGGGTGGAGGAGGCAGGATGTGAAAGGTACACACTGTTGGTAATGTTTTATTTCCTAGGCTGGTCATGAGTACATGGGTGCTTATTTTAATACTGACATGTAAACTGTACACACATACACTCTTTGGTATATATTTTACTTTTTACAATAAAAATTTTTAAAAAGAGAGACACAGGAAGACATTAGTAAAGCAATAAAAGATTTACTTTTTAAGTTTCAGAATGCTCCAGTGAAAATTCCACACGATTCCCTCACAGTGTCTACTATGACTTCTACAATCAGGCTGGATAAACTAAAACTGACTCAATGACGTGTGCTGGTGGAGATAACACAGGCACAGAGCTGCCTCGCTGCCACTGTGGGGTCAGACTCAAATCTCTCCTGGGAACAGGGCCACCCTGCAGCTGAAGTGGGCTCTTTCCTCCCGCGAATCAGGGCTGCTATTGTGGACCTCTCTCGGCTGGATGGCACAAAGTAGGGGAAGGCTGCAAAAGTATCCTCCATTCAACAAGCCCTAAGTATTAATAAACTAAGCTTTTCATTAGTCAGGAACACACTCTTCTGCACTCTTTGTCTAAAGTTATGCTTCAGGCCTTAATCTCAAGGGACTTCCTCCTAGCATCTGCCCCACACTCCCTACCCTGTGCTCCCCGACATCCTGTCCTTTCCTTGTCAATGCTCTCCTCACACCCCACTTAAATGACCGGCTGAATGCACCCCTAAGAAGGCAAAGGGCTGTGTCTACCTTGTTTACTGTTATACCCTCATTACCTGACAAATGCCTGGCCCTTTCACAATGTGTTCAAAAAACATTTGTTTGAATGTCAGGAAAAATGAATGAATCAGTGAATGAATGAATGAAGAAAGAATACAATATATCAAACTAAACTCAGATAAGCTCAGCCATAAAAATCAACTTGCTCTACAACAAATGGCTTCAGCATAATGCCCAACACAAAGTGTCTGCAGAGATAATTCAGGGTCAACTTTGAATGCTGACACTACCTTGGAGGACACTTAGATATGTTTCCTCCAAGAATCATCTTTCTGTGTGAGAGAATCATCGCAAAGGAGACTCACCTTTTGAAATAATTGATTACCAAAAAAAAAAAAAAAAAAAAAATCTGGCCAGACAAGGTGGGCTCACTCCTGTAATCCCAGCATTTTGGGAGGCTGAGGCAGGAGGATGGCTTGAGCCCCGGAGTTCAAGACCAGCCCTCGGCCGGGCGCGGTGGCTCAAGCCTGTAATCCCAGTACTTTGGGAGGCGGAGGCAGGCAGATCACGAGGTCAGGAGATCGAGGCCATCCTGGCTAACATGGCGAAACCCCGTCTCTACTAAAAATACAAAAAATTAGCCGGGCATGTTGGCGGGCGCCTGTAATCCTAGCTACTCGGAGAGGCTGAGGCAGGAGAATGGCATGAACCCGGGAGGCGGAGCTTGCAGTGAGCCGAGATCGCGCCATGCACTCCAGCCTGGGGGACAGAGCAAGACTCCATCTCAAAAAAAAAGACCAGCCCTCATCTTTACAAAAAAATAATAGCTGGGCATAGTGGCTCAAACCTGTGATCTCAGCTACTCAGGGGGCTGAGATGAGATAGGAGGACTGCCTGGGCCTGGAAGGTTGAGGCTGCAGTGAACTGTGATTGTGCCACTACACTCCAGCCTGTGTGACAGAGTGAGACTGTCAAAAAAAAAAAAAATCCATGTACTTTTACTAACACACAAGATTACCAAATCCCTCTCAGAGTCAGTTCCTTCCACTTACGATGGATGTCCAGCTGGCCACATATCTATCCTTAACCTTTTTGGTACCAACAAAGATCTTTCTGTTTCTCAAATGAGAAATGCTCAAAGGGTCCTGAATCAGGCCAGTCACTGAACTAATCACTTGACTCAAGAGCCCTGGGATTTCTTCTTGCCCTCCTCTATATATGTACTGTTCATCTCTCTCTCTCTCTTGCAAATGGTCTCCTTTCTTCAATCAACCATTCATTCTTTCAAACACACACCGAGACTCAGCCTCTAAATGTACTGACAGCCTAGTAGAGACACATAAACAAACATCTACAGTGCGGCTGCGGAAGCACCGTGCCTGGCCCCTGCGATGCACAAAGTGCTATTAGGAGACTTTGCACAGTGCAGGGCTTCCATTAAATACTAAAGGCTCAAAACACGAAGCAGGCAACACAACTGCCCCAGTTGCAGTTAGCTTGAATTGTATCATCTGCATAAAGCATCCAAACATTTCTTGGTCCTTAGCAAGCAGATGAAAATAAGAAACTTTTGGTAGGAAAAATCAGATTTTACTTCTGCTAGAGTACAGTGGACTAAAACGCTTAACATAAAGAACATGTTGAAAGCTCTGGAGGCATATCTGATAGATAAGAAAATAACACTCTCACATATTTTACACTTCCCAGGTGCTGATAAAATTGCTCTTCAGGAAAAAGACCACTGTACCTCAAATCTATCTTTCTGGGCTCTCAAATCTTACCAGGTTTATAGTATGTTTGAAGATATGTGAACCAAAATTTAACTGAAACCAGAAAAGACAATACAATTATTACTACAAGGACAGAACAAGAGATTGGAAAGAATACGTCTATGGTTGATGGCAATAAGAGTATATTCCTCTCCTCCAAAATACAGCAAAAATTTTAAAAAATTTAAAAATACTGATGCCTACTGAAACTACTGAAAAATACTAAATTACTCTGTATGATATTATAATAATAGATATATGTCATTGTACATCTGTTGAAACCCATAAAACGTACAACAGAAAGAACGAACCCTAATGTAAATATAATGGCCTTTGGGTGATAATGATGTGTTACTGTAGGTTCACCAACTGTAACAATGTATCACTCTGGTGGGGGATACCGATAATAGGAGAGGCCATGGAGGAGACAGATGGGAAATCTGTACCTTCTGCTCTATTTTGCTGTAAACCATAACTGCTCTAAACAGTCTAAGTCTTAAAAGAATACTAATGCCTGGGTCCCACCCCTACCTCCAGGAATTCTGATTTAATTGGTAAGGGGTATGGCCTGGGTATCAGGATTTTTAAAAGGCCCCCAGGTGATTTGAAATATGTAATTACTACCCAGCATACATACATCACTTATGATGCTATTGTACAATAAGACCATGCCTGAAGCAGATGAGCCACGCCTTGCCTGGCATTTGACTGACTGTAGGTATAGGTATGTTCACTTGTAAAATACGTTATTAGTGCACATGCATGAACCTGAACTTTTCAAAATACCAGGGCAGTGCTCTACTCAGCTTCTTAATCAATAACACACTTGTATAAGTTTACATGTCAGCAGAGAAATTACAAAAATCTACTTTATTCTGAAGACTGCACTGGCAGCCTGAGTTAACACGACATTGGTGTCCAAAGTCCACAAATTATTTATATAACCACCCACAAGTGTGTGTGCTATTTTTTATTGTGATTTTAATGGTTTAAAATGTACTTTGGAAACAAATGAAATATGCACTAAGCATTTGGAAGCTCCAAAGTGCAGCAGTGCCAGGTGCAGTGGCTCACGCCTATAATCCCAGCACTTTGGGAGGCTGAGGTGGGTGGATCGCTTGAGCTCAGGAGTTCAAGACCAGCCTGGGCAACATGGTGAAACCCCATCTCTACCAAAAATACAAAAAATTAGCTGAGCCTCATGGCGCACACCTGTAATCTCAGCTACTTGAGAGGTTGAGGGGGTAGGATTGCTTGAGTCCAGGAGGCAGAGGTTGCAGCGAATGGAGATCACGCCACTGCACTCCAGCCTGGGCGACAGAGTGAGACCATCTCAAATAAATAAATAAATAAACTCCAGCTGCTAGAATCTAAGAGAGCTTGAAAATCACTGTTCTGCTTGGTTTTAAGAAATTCAAAGACCAGGCGCGGTGGCTCACACCTGTAATCCCAGCACTTTGGGAAGCTGAGGCAGGTGGATCACCTGAGGTCAGGAGTTCGAGACCAACCTGGCCAACATGGTGAAATCCCATCTCTACTAAAAATACGAATATTAGCTGGGCGTGATGGCGGGCGCCTGTAATCCCAGCTACCTGGGAGACTGAGGTAGAAGAATCGCTTAAACTCGGGAGGCGGAGTTTGCAGTGAGCCGAGATTGCACCACTGCACTCCAGCCTGGGTGACAGAGTGAGACTCCGTCTCAAAAAAAAAAAAAAAAAGAAGTTCAAGTTTACTTCAGGGTGTAAAACCAGTCTGCTGCAGCTAGAAAAACGGCCTAACCACAAACCAGTCACCCAGGGGAGGGTAAATTAAATGGAGAAAGAAATACTTCGCCTTTTTTACAGCCATGGGTACTTTTGAGATGTGTTTACTGTCGAGTTATCCTTTGGACACGTTCTTAATGAGATCTGAATTTAATGCAGATTTGTCCATGACAATTTCTTATTGAAAACACATTTAAAAGCTCCTCCATTGCTTCATAAAGTCCATAATTCTCAGCATGGCACACTAGGCTTTTCAAAGTAACCCTCTTTTTCCTGCTTTACATTTGGCAAAGGCTGTTGGTAGTGAGCTGGTATCAGCTTGCTCTCACTTCCCTCAACATGCCACGCAGCCAGCATACCTCAGGGCTATCCTCACACAGCTTGGAACGAGGCCCACATCTGAAAGCTTACAGAATTTCAAGACTCCACCTGAATGTGACTTTGGCAAAGCCCTCCCTGATCTTACCACCTCATCTTCTGCCACACTCTTCAGTAATTCTCACATGACTCTATGGCTGTAGTCTACCGAAGACACACCTTTCAGTGAAAAACACAATCTCCCCTGCAATTAACTCCAGCTCCTCTGTTAGACTCACAACTCCTTGAGCCATGGAACTACATCTTACTTGGCTTCAGCATGCCCAGCACCTACTACACTTCCTGGTGGTCAGAGAGCTCTCTAAGAACATTTCAAAAGGAGTGAACAGACAACATTGCATTTTTTGGATTCCTGTAAAGTGAAGTTATGATTAATGAAACATATAAGCACTATTTTTTTTCCTAAAATAAGGAAACCAACCTGCCCTTAAATGGATGCCTAACCCCACTCAAGCTCTCTCTGGCTCCTAGAAAAATCTGGCAAAAGAGTATTGATTAATCAGCACTGATTCATCACTGCCAGAAAGAGTCCAAAGTGTAAACACTCATCCTTGAACAGAAACTAAAATATGAGGGAGGAATGGAAACATCTGCCCCTGCTTCCTATTGAGATGCTGGCTTTATCAGAATTTTTAAAAGACAGTGTCAACTGAACAATTCATTTATTGTAGATAATAAGTCCTAAGTTCTGAGTGGGATGAGTCTCATTAGATACTGTACAGGGAAATATACACAAGAATGTATACAACAAACTTTGTGTCCTACAGTGTGCAGGGTATGGCACAGTGCAGGGCATGGGAAAATGGCCCTCCAAGCAGGGAGTCAGCACTACCTGGTCTGTACCTTATTGTTTATGCCACTTTATCTTCCCTAAGATAAGTTCCTACTAAACCATCCCCCTGAAGTAGCAAATAGACTATAGGTAGCTAATTAAAGTCAAAATTTGAAAAATGAAGAGGTCAGGGAATATTTTATGAAAGATGCACTTGAATTTTATCTGGTATACTGAGAAGACTCAAAATAGATTGAAAGGGCATTTTGCTGAGACAGAAAAACGTGAGATGCTGTTTAAAGATGAATTATGAAGATTAATTTGGCTGGAATAGAGGAAAAGTTTTAAGATGAAAAGGTAGTCTGAATTCAGATGAGCTGGAACTGGATCCTGTAGGAAGTGAGCATCACGGAGGATTCTTAAGCAGCCTTGATATAGTAACAGTGGACTTTTTGGTTGAGTTGTTAAGATACACAAAAAAGGGAGGAAAAGAAGACACATTGGAATAATTATTGGAAAACTTATTGGAATAATTTTTTCCCAAAGGATTTTTGTTAGTTTCATTCTGCCTCCAATACTGGAAAAATAGAAAAATTTCCATGAGTGACTCATCTCTAAATCTTTCAAAAACAATACTACTAACACATGGAATTATTTTTACAAGTATAAACCTGCAAATTGACTTTAGATATGTGAAGGATATTTTTAAAAACTAAGTATTGCATACATTTAATTTCTTTTCTTCTTTTTTTTTTTTTTTTTTTTTTTTTGTTTGAGATGGAGTCTCATCCTGTTGCCCAGGCTGGAGTGCAATGGTGCCATCTCGGCTCACTGCAACCTCTGCCTCCTGGGTTCAAGCAATTCTCCTGCCTCAGCCTCCTAAGTAGCTGGGATTACAGGTGCGAGCCACCACGCCCAGCTAATTTTTTGTATCTTTAGTAGAGATGGGGGTTCACCATGTTGGCCAGGATGGTCTCAAACTCCTGACCTCAAGTGATCCACCCGCCTCAGCCTCCCAAAGTGCTGGGATTACAGACGTGAGCCACCGCGCCCGGCGCATACATTTAATTTCTGATAGTAAGTAATTCTACATGATTATATCTGTCAAATGACTACTCCATGTTCCTTGAGTTATTTTTTTAAATATCACAACCATTTTGATGGGACTCTTACTAAAATGTATTATTTTCCTTCTGTCTTCATAAAAAAGATAATATGGTGAGTGAAAGTTTAAGGAGAAACATGATAGTTGCCTAGTTTCAAAGAATTACCCACAAGATAGTTATTAATTACAAAGGGGAAAAAAATAGTTACTTTAGAGTGGAGAAACATGGCAGACAACACCTTAACCAAGGATCAAAGTCAACATCACCAGCAGTGGAACAAATGAGCAGCACCTTTCTCCTTAGATCAGGCACTGAGAAGAACAGAACGTTACTTCCGTGGTGTTCCTGCCAAATATGGATAGCCTAAATCATCAGACACATCTAAATGAGGGGCAATCTACTATGTAACTGGCTTATATAATATACGTTACAAATATTAATGTAAACTTTAAAGAAAATGACTCAGGAAATGCTGCAGACTAAACGTGATGAAAGGGACATGATGGCTAAGTGAATCACATGATTCTGGATTTTCTTTTGCTTTAATGGACATTATTGGATCAGTGGGCATCATCCAAATAAACTCTATACATTAGATAACAGTACTGTTACTGTTTCAATATTCATTTCCTAATTTTGATAATTACACTGTGGTTATATAACATGATGTCCTTAGTCTTCAGGAAATTCACGTTAAATTATTTAGAAATAAAGGAACGGCATTTTTACTGCTCTCATGTGGTACAGAAACACATATACAAGGTGGGACGGGGAGGAAGGGGAGAGAAAGATTTAAGCAAATGTAATAAAATGTTAACAACTGAAAAACCTAGGTGGGCCAGGCACGGTGGCTCACGCCTGTAATCCCAGCATTTTGGGAGCCTGAGGCAGGAAGATCACCTAAGGTCAGGAGTTAGAGACCAGCCTAACCAATATGATGAAACCCTGTCTCTACTAAAAATACAAAAATTAGCCGGGTGTTAGTGGCATGCGCCTGTAATTCCAGCTACTTGGGAGGCTGAGACAGGAGAATTGCTTGAACCTGGGAGGCAGAGGTTGCAATGAGCCGAGATCGCAGCATTGCACTCCAGCCTGGGGAACGAGAGCGAAACTCCATCTCAAAAAAGAAAAGAAAAGAAAAGAAAAACCTGGGTGAAGGATAGATGGTATTCTTCGTGTTCTTTCTGAAACTTTTTGTAAATCAGAAATTATATCAAAATAAAACTGCAAAAGAAAGAATTACAGTATTCCATTTAACCTTTATTTGGTAGCTCAGAACTTATGTGGACAATAGGAACGTAATATAAGTTAGTGTGCCCTCTGGGGCCACTCAGGTATGTCGGACTGTTTGCTCCTAGCCAGATGTCTCCAGCCATGATTATTTTTGAACTTTTGTAAATGCTTTTAACATTCTTACTGGCCGGGCGCGGTGGCTCACGCTTGTAATCCCAGCACTTTGGGAGGCCGAGGCGGGCGGATCACAAGGTCAGGAGATCGAGACCACGGTGAAACCCCGTCTCTACTAAAAATACAAAAAAATTAGCCGGGCGTGGTGGCAGGCGCCTGTAGTCCCAGCTACTCGGAGAGGCTGAGGCAGGAGAATGGCGTGAACCCAGGAGGCGGAGCTTGCAGTGAGCCGAGACTGCGCCACTGCACTCCAGCCTGGGCGACAGAGCGAGACTCCGTCTCAAAAAAAAAAAAAAAAAAAAACATTCTTACTGTCTACGCCATGCAGATCAGGCCAGCTGTGGCCACTGCTGATTGCAGCTTGCCTCCCAGTAGCCTCTATTTCACCTCTAATTAATTGTTCTATTACAGGCTTGAAAACTCAGCTAGTTCACGTTCATTTGACAGATGAAAATACTCTAGCCCGGCCGGGCGCGGTGGCTCACGCCTGTAATGCCAGCACTCTGGGAGGCCAAGGTGGGTGGATCACAAGGTCAGGCGATCGAGACCATCCTGGCTAACATGGTGAAACCCCGTCTCTACTAAAAATACAAAAAATTAGCCAGGCATGGTGGCAGGCGCCTGTAGTCCCAGCTACTGGGGAGGCTGAGGCAGGAGAATGGCATGAACCCGGTAGGCAGAGGTCGCAGTGAGCCGAGATCGCGCCACGGCACTCCAGCCTGGGTGACAGAGCGAGACTCTGTCTCGAAAAAAAAAAAAAAAAAAGAAAGAAAGAACATAACCCAAAAAAGGAAAGTAACTTATTGAAGGTATCCAGATCATAAAGAACAGAAACAGGATTTAAACAATTCCGAAGTTCTTGTTTTGTGATATCACACTGATTTGATCAGTGTATAAAGTAAGAATAGTCTCTTAGTGAAGAACTGTGTTACAGGTAAAAGCTCAAGAACTTGAAGGAATGGGTTTTGCCATACTAATCTTAGCTTCCTATTAGCCTTTTTTTTTGTTTACTTTCGAGTGGCCAAATATGCCTCTGCAGATTAGGAAAGTGTTGATGTACTTCAAGATTTTCCCCTAAGCCTCCTCTTTAACAAAGAAACCTACATGTTTCATAATCTCTGGATATTTTATATCTTACTGAGTTGGCTGCCTGTATTGCCTGAAGTTTAGATTACTACTCGCTTTGATTTATATACACAGACAACAATTCAACAAAAGAGTAAAAGAACACATGCCATTAAGTCATCTGAAACTGTAGCTTAGACGGTACAACAAAATTTTAGAGCACCTTGTCCCTCCAAAAGTATTTTTCCATATATTTTCAGATAATTGAAAGAACCTTTTGCTTCCTGACTTACTGTAAACATTTAATGGAATGAAATATCTTGAATTCCTTGGGGTCATTCTACCCAAAGGACTGGGATTTATTCCAGGGCTTCTGAATGGCAAGAGTTGCCTGGAACAGCCAAATCCATGAAATGGATGAAATTGCATTTTTGAGAAGGGTGATATGAAACAACTTTCAAGCCACAATGTCATTTTGAGATAATTTCCAAACCCAAATGTTTGTGTAAATCTCCATCAGTGAGGGACTGTTTAAAGTAGCTATGATATATCAACATAAAAGAATACCATAGTATCACAAGAAAAACTGAGGAAGTTCTTTAGTGCTAGTATAGAATGATCTCCCAAGACATTATTAAATGAAAAGTACAAAATGTAAAGCACATCATATACAAAAATTAACTCAAAACATAGACTTAAATGTAAGAGCTAAAACTATAAAACCCCTAGGAAAAAAAACACACGAGTAAGCTCTGTCATCTTGTATTAAGCAATGGTTTCTTAGATATCACACCAAAAGCATGAGTAACAAAACAAATAATAGGTAAATTGGACTTACCCAAAATTTAAAACTTTTTTGCCTTAAACTACCAAGAAAGCAAGAAGACATCCACAGAATGAGAGAAAATATTTGCAAATCATATATAAGAGACTTGTATTCAAATATATAAAGAACACTTACAAATCAACGATGCAAAGATTAAACAATTTTAAAATGGGTAATGTACATGAATATCATTTCTCCAAAGATATACATAGTCAATAAGCACTTAGTGGTGCTCAAGGATCACTAAGTCATTAGCAAAAAGGCATATTAGAACCACAATGAGATACCACTTCACACTCGCTAGGATGGCTATATCAAAAAGATGGCACTAACCAGTAGCTCGAGAGGATGTAGAGAAATTAGAACTCTCTACATTGTTGATGGGAATAGAAATGATACAGCCTTTTGAAAAACAGTTTGGCAGGTCCTCAAATGGTTAAACACAGAGTTATGATGACTCAGCAATAGCAATCCTAAGTATATACACAAGAGAAAAACATGTCCCTCATCTTATGAATAGATAAACAAAATGTGGTATATTCATACAATGGAATATTATGGCTATAAAAAGAAATGAAATATTGATACATGCTACATCATGAATGAAAACTGAAAATGTTATGCTAAGTGAAAGATGCCAGACAGAAAAAGCCCCATATTATCTGATTCTATCCATATAAAATTTCCAAAACTTGGAAACTCACAGATACAGAAAGTAGATTAGTAGTTGCTAGGGGAAGAGGGACTAAGCCCTAATGGATATAAGGTTTCTTTATGGGGTGATGAAAGTGTTCTAATATTATATAAGTAATGATGGCTGCACCACACTGTGAATACACTGAAAAACCACTGAATCCCACTTGAAATGGGTGAATTCCATAGTATGTGAATTATATCACAATAAAACTTCTGTTAAAAAAAAAAGTAGCTGTAGAACCATGTGTATGGGATGCTATCACTTATGGATTTGCTCACATCTCCATAAAATATCTCTGGAACCATACACAGGATACTAACACTGGGTTCCTCAGCAAAGGGACAGAGGACTAGGAGGAAGACTTTTTATCATGTATTCTTTTTTAACTTTTGAACTATGTCAACATAATACTCTCAAACATTTTTATTTAAATGTGAAATAAAAGACCTGGTGTGGTGGCTCTTTCAGCACTTTGGGAGGCTGAGGCAGGAGGATCACTTGAGCCTAGGAGTTCTAGACCAGCCTGGGCAACATAGTGAGACCCCTGTTTCTACAAAACATTTTTACAAAATTTGCCAGGCATGGTGGCTCATGCTGTAAATCCCAGTTATTTGAGAGACTGAGGTGGGAGGATTGCTTGAGCCTGGAAGGCTGAGGCTGCAGTGAGCTGAGATCGCACCACTGCACTCTGGCCTAGATGACAGAGTGAGGCCCTGTCTCAAAAACAAAAGGGAATGAAATTAGAAAATGTTTTTAACAGACTAGTTCCTTCTACTGGCTTAGCAATGCAAGGCTGTATGCAAAACAATACACTTATGGGCTGCAAATTGTAATGAGTGTTAAAATTAGGCTGAAATGACAGAAATATTTGTACAGTTTTCTTCTTCTATTGTATAATTCTGGTTCCATTAATGTTTCCTGATTGATCTTCTAACTCTCTATATATCTCAGTGGCTCTCTGATGAACAAATTTTCTGTGTCTCGTTTGGAGACCCAAACTGAACAAATTTCTGCTATGAAGGATCAAATTCCCAAATTTCTTATAAAAATAAAACCACAGCAAGAATAACAAACTTATTTTTTCTTAAATTTTGTGATAAAGCCTCCCTCTACAAAAAGTTATATTTTAGAGGAAACTAAGAATGATAAATCACCTTTAATTTAAGAATACATAGCCCCTAGGAAAAAGCCAAAAACAGCTTAGAAACACACATTCCACTCCTAAATTTCCATCCAAATGGATTAATATTGCCCTCTGAAAGCCATTCCTCATTTTTCAACAACTTTGTCACACAGCTTGCCCACAAACAGGCTTCTAAAACAGGCCACTGAACCCCAACTCCACTCACAACAGGGGCAGAAGGAAATAGCACCCCCTTGGTAAAGTTCTCCCTTCCATCTGATTCCAGGGTGCAGCCCTTTCCATTTTGGAGAGCTCTGTGCTAGAGATCTTATTTGACATATGTATTGTCTTCACTCTTCTGTTATTGGTGCCAGTGCTGCCCACCCCTTTGCTGATGCAAACAGGGAGGGAGAGCTGCTTTACAATGCTGCATAACATGCGAAGACAGCCTCAACTCCCTCACACGGCACACACAGCCTTTCAAAGGCTGGCTCCAGGTTACCATTCCAGCCAGTTTATCATTCTCATCTCACCCCAGAGCCTACATTTCTGCCACATCAAACTTCTAGCCCTTTCCCCAACACAGCACACTCTTCATAATATGCTTTATATGCTATCTCTCAGTCTGAATGCCTTCTCCACCAGCCCACTCCCGTTGGGCCAACTCCCACTCTTCCTTCAAGGCAACCCCAAGGCAATCACCACTGCAAAGTCTTCCCTAACTCGTGGTCTAATCACAGGTATTTTTTCTGAAGTATAAATGAATTTTTTATTTTAAAAGACTTACAAAGGCATAAAAATTGGCACAGTTCATGTAATTGAAGACACCACTGAGGGTAAGACACATTATTTTCTGTGTTACCAAGAAATAAAAATGCTGGCTATGACTCGCCAACAATTGTAAGGCATATCCCACTATCAGAGATATTAAAATGTTAAAAACTGTGTCAGAATTAATGAAAGGCAGTAAACCACAAACCTGAAAGGCGTGTTGTCTTCCAACTATCAGTTAACCTATAACACATCTCAGTCATTGTTTTCCAGCGTCTCCCTGGCTTCTGGCATCTAAGACTCTGAATTTTACTCAAATTTGGTTCTTCTGTCTCTCGTTTCTTAGCTCAGAACTTAAAACCCAGGATGTGTATAGTAAAATGAGCCCTATTTATTAAGTTTGAAAATGAGTGCCCATTTATTAAAAGCATGTTTAATAAAATACGAAAAGAATATGATAAAACATAGAAATCAGTAATATCATAAAACTAAACAAAAACAAAAAAAGCTTCTCTGCCCATAGTGACCCAGGCAATCAGTACCCAACATTTCAGCATCATCAGTGTTAACCCAAACATAATAGAGATGTTAAGTATTTTCAGTGTTTTTAAAAGACACACAGGATATTCCCTGTGTTCAAGGTTCCAAAAACATTCTTGACATTAGTCTGCTGAATCTTCTGTTCACACTATTAGTGACATGGTGTTTAGCACAATGCAAGATTTTTGCCCCATAACATAAACAATGACAAGCACTTAAAAATATATTTGTAATAAAGAGTCTGACATCATTTTTGATATTTGACTCCCAAGAGCTTTCAAGCTGTACCCCTTTCCTCAGGGCAAGCTAATAAGAAAGCCCAAGTGAGCCATCCTTTGGAACAGGTGGGAAGTTCAAACCAAGACCTGGCTGAAGGGGCATATAAGGACCTTCACTCCAGACTCAGCAACTTATCACCATAAAAGGAGAGCCAGTCTCCTTTTCCTGCTTTCTCAAGCCATTCTTGTACCTGCATGAGAAGCCTGCCCTGCTCTCCCCAGAAAGCCTCAGTAAGTGAGTCATAAACCCTTTTCATACCGTCCTGGTGCACATGTGGTATCACCAGTTTCTACATCTTAACCAAATTTTGCAGTGGGGGGAGAATTAGTGGATCCACCCACCTCTGCGGAGTAAGCACAACATTTATTCTACAACTAATGACAGTAAACATTATTCTGTTTTGATCTTACTCCCAATTTAATGGACATAAATTTAATGAAACAAGTGGATAAAAATATTTACTAGTTGTTGGAGTCTATAACTTTTATTAAGGTCTATACGTGAACTTAGAAGGAGAAAATGGGCAAACCACTGTCTATTTGGAGGTTCTTTTTTTTTTTTTTTGAGATGGAGTTTCGCTCTTTCGCCCAGGCTGGAGTGAAGTGGCGCAATCTCGGCTCACTGCAACCACCGACCCCTGGGTTCAAGCGATTCTCCTGCCTCAGCCTCCCGAGTAGCTGGGATTATAGGTGCACATCACCATGGCCCGCTAATTTTTGTATTTTTAGTAGAGACAGGATTTTGCCATGTTGGCCAGGCTGGTCTCGAACTCCTGACCTCAGGTGATCCCACCCGTCTCGGCCTCCCAAAGTGCTGGGATTACAGGCATGAGCCACCGTGCCTGGCCTTTATTTGGTTTTTAAAGAACACTTAGACTCTGTTTGGACATGCTTCCTAATTGTTTTACACATCAAAAGTTGTTCCCTTTGTAAGTTTTTAACAAGATGTCTAGAAAGGTTTCCTGAAAAACTTCCGGTGTGACTGTGTAGTCTGCAACCATGTGAATCACAGGGTTACCCGACTTAAATGGACTTAAATGTAAGGACTTTTAAATGTAAGACCTGAAACTTAAATGGACTTAAATGTAAAGGACTTAAATGTAAGACCTGAAACTATAAAAATTCTAGAAGAGAACATTGGAAAAACCCTTCTAGACATTAGCTTAGGCAAAGACTTCATGGCCAAGAACCCAAAAGCAAATGCAACAAAAACAAAGATAAATAGCTGGGACTTAATTAAACTAAAGAGCTTTTGTGTGGCAAAAGGAAGTCAGCAGAGTAAACGGACAACCCACAGAGTGAGAGAAAATCTTCACAATCCATTCCAAAATACACTATTCTGATTATGGTAGACTGATGATAGACTATGGACTCCTTAGGAAATTCCCTCAGGCACTCCATATATATTTATTTTAAAAGTTGGCAAGTATCTTTTTTATTTGAAAGATACTATTAAGGTATCTGCCCATAATATAATTAGGCGATACACTCTTATACTTGTTATATATTTATATTCCAGGTTTTTGATATTATGGAAACCAAGAACAATTTGACAAGATCAAAGATTTTTTTTTTTTTTTTTTTTTTGAGCAAGGCTCTGTCTTGCTGTCACCCAGGCTGAAGTGCAGTGGTAGGATCTCTGCTCACTCCAACCTCCGCCTCCCAGGTTAAAGTGATTCTCCTGCCTCAACCTCTTGAGTAGCTGGGACTACAGGTGAGGGCCACCACGGCTGGCTAATTTTTCTATTTTTAGTAGAGATGGGGTTTCGCCATGTTGGCCAGGCTGGTCTCAAACTCGTGACCTCAGGTGATCCACTTGCCTTGGCCTCCCAACAAGGTTTTTTTTCTGGGGGCAGGGCCTCACTTTGTCACCCAGGCTGGAGTGCAGTGGCATGATCATGGCTCACTGCAACCTCAACCTCCCAGGCGCAAGTGATCTTCCCGCTTCAGCCTCCTGAGTAGCTGGGACTACAGGCTTGAGCCATCAGACCCAGCTAACTTTTTTATTTTTTGTAGAGATAGGGTTTCACCATGTTGCCCAGGCTGGTCTTGAACTGCTGAGCTCAAGTGATCCTCCTGCCTTGACCTCCCAAAGTGCTAAGATTACTGGCATGAGCCACTGTGCCCAGCCAAGACTGAAGGGTTTTAAACAACAAAATGACAGCACCTGATGTAAAATAGTTCTTGCTGCCATGTAGAAAACGGAGTGGAGGGGAATACGGACTGAAATTGGGAAAGCAGTTAAGAAGTGACTGCAGGCCAGGCACAGTGGCTCATGCCTGTAATCCCAACACTTTGGGAGGCTGAGGCGAGCAGATCACTTGAGGTCAGGAATTCAAGACTAGCCTGGCCAACATGGTGAAATCCAGCTCTACTAAAAATACAAAAATTAGCCAGGCGTAGTAGCGTGTGCCTGTAATTCCAGCTACTCAGGTGGCTGAGGCACAAGAATTGCTGGAATCTGGGAGGCGGAGGTTGCAGTGAGCCGAGATCATGCCACTGCACGGCTGGGTGACGAGTGAGACCCTGTCAGGAAAAAAAAAAAAAAAAAGTGACTGCAGGCTAGACGTGGTGACTCATGCCTGTAATTCCAGCACTTTGGGAGGCTGAGGCAGGAGGATCACTTGAGCCCAAGAGGTCAAGACCAGCCTGGACAACGTAGCAAAACCCCCATCTCTAAAAAAAAAAAAAAAAATTAGCCAGGCATGGTGGCACATGCCTACAGTCCCAGCTACTTAGGAGGCTGAGGCAGCAGGATTGCTTGAGCCCAGGAGTTCAAGGCTGCAGTAAGCCGTGATTACATTACTGCACTTGAGTCTGGGTGACAGAGCAAGACTGTCTCAAAACAAAAACCAAAGAAGTGACTGCAGTAATTCTGGTGCTGTGTACTGCAGCCATGACCTAGACTAGAGGCAAGGAGACGGTGAGAGAAATGGATGACATACAGGACTTCTTGCTATTAGATTGGACATGGGAATGAAGAGAAGGGATAAATGGAGAATAACTCCTGGGTTTCTAGCTTGAGCATCTGGATAGATTTAACTGGAGAGAAGGAATAGAAAGCAACCTGCCATTTTGGAAATGTTAAGTTTGCAATGTCAACGAGACCTTGAGACCTCTAAATGGAGTTAAGCAGGTAACCGGATATGCAGGTCTGATGTTCAGAGAGGTCTGAATTGTATACAAATTTTGGAAGTTACCAGCATAGAGGTAGCATTTTAAACTACAGGAGAAGATGCCATTACATAGGAAAATAATGTAGACGAAGATGAGAGCCAAGCCTAAGTCATAAAGACATCAAACTATAAAGGTCAGGGAGGGAGAAAAGACCCTGAAAAGGTAGCGGAAAGGGAGCAGACTGTGAAAGGGGAAGAAAACCAGACAATGTGGTGTAAGTAAAGCCAAGAGAAGGGAGGAGGGACTGGGAAGTCATATAAGGTGGCTATAGGGAAGAACTAATACGGTTTGTCAACCTGGAGTCCTCTGGCAATCCTGACAGGAGAAGTTTTAATGGAGTGGCAGAGGCAGCTGTGGGATGGCTGGACAGAAGAAAGTGGGAAGGGAGGGTGTACATACAAAGAAAGGAGTATAGTCCATTTTTGTAAAAATTTGCTAAGAGTTATGGCCCAGAAATGTAGCTAAAGAGGACTGTAGAACCAAGCGAAGGTTTTTAAGATTAGAAATTCTAGCTCATGTTTGTATTGTAGTAAGAATGATCTAAAGAGGGCAATAATTAAAGCAACAAACGCTTAAGGATGTAAAAAGAGATGGTAGGGTTTTCCCAGGGCTGAGGGATTGCCAGGTAAGTGCAATGATGGCACAGAAGGGCTGGGGAAGTAGGAGCCTTTACAAAGGAATGATTATAACAATGAACTATGGACTCCAAGTTGGAGCAGGAGAGGGAAGCAGGCAGGAAGTAACGAATGCAAAACAAAAGCAGGGAGGGATGGGAAAACTTGATGAGTTCCAGAAACTGTCGTAGTGAAACTATAAAAGGAGATGGTGCTTGAAAGGTGGTATAAGATTTTGGAGTTGCTACATTTTCTGGTAATGAGGTTCTGAGCAGTTAAGAGGGGTAAGGAAAGAGCCAAAGTAGATATTTAGAATAGTGACTGTAGTTAACAGGGATATGACAAATGAGAGGGTAAATCCAGACACTTTTGAGAGTGAGGCATGAAACAAAAGTCCTCTAGCTATATTCCCCAGGTATATGGCTGCTTACCAGGCTCCCTGGGGCTTCTCTGGGTGTCATGGCAATGTTTAATGTTTATGGGAAGGCAGCACATACAGAGAATTTGAGACCTCAATTTCTACATCTGTATAAGGTAAACTACATCTTAGAATTTTTGAAAGCTTTAATTATTATTTAAAAATTCAAAAGCTCTTCTACTTAAAAACTTTCAATTAACAAACCAACAAAGCATGGTAACACTCTGCACACCACCAATAAATTCATTCAACAAACACCTGAATTCGTTCTATGTCCCAGTTACTTTTCTGGGCCTTGGCAGAGATTCATACTGAAGCAGGAAAGCCAAGAAAGAATAAACATAAAATATATATGTATGTATGTATTAGTCCCTTTGGCTGGGTGCAGTGGTTCACGCCTATAATCCCAGCACTTTGGGAGGCTGAGGCAGGCAGATTACCTGAGATCAGGAGCTCAAGACCAGGTGGACTAACATGGTGAAACCCTGTCTCTACCAAAAAATACAAAGCTTAGCTGGGCATGGTGGTGTGCACCTGTGGTCCCAGCTACTCGGGAGACTGAGGTGGGAGAATCGCTTGAACCTGGAGGTGGAGGTTGCAGTGGGCCAAGATTGAGCCATTGTACTCCAGCCTGGGTGACAGTGAGACCCTATCTCAAAAAAACTCCGAAAAACCAAAATATATGTATTAGCCCATTCTCACATTGCTATAAAGAAATACCTGAGACTGGGTAATTTATTAAGAAAAGAGGTTTAATTGGCTCATGGTTCTGCAGGCTGTACAGGAAGCATGATGCTGGCATTTGGTTGGCTTCTGGGGAGGCCTCAGGAAACTTACAATCATGGCAGAAGGTGAATGGGGAGTAGGCATGTCTTACGTGGCAGGAGCAGAAGCAAGAGAGAGGAGGGATGTACTACATACTTTTAAACAACCAGATCTCGCAATAACTCACTCACTCACTATCACGAGAACAGCACCAAGAGTATGGTGCTAAATCATTCATGAGAAATCCCCACCCCCAAGATCCAATCACCACCCACCAGGCCCCACCTCCAACACTGGGGATTACAATTCAAAATCAGATTTGGGCGGGGACACAGATCCAAACCATATCAATATATTTCCGGCTATAAATAGTAGGAAAAATACAAAGTACAGCAATGGAGATCAGTAAATAATGGGGTTAGTAGTTACATGGACATCTTATTTGTATCACTATGTTGTTAGCAGACATGAGTATTTGTTGTCTTCATGTTCATTTTTGTGCATTCTGACTTGAGTCCAACGTTCTTTCAATTTAACATTAGCATACTAAATATCTTGAAATCTGGTAGAGACCTGATTATTTAGTTAAATCAAAAAAGGTAATGAATTTTAAAACAAGAAACCTTGGCCAGGTGCGGTGGCTCACTCCTATAATCCCAGCACTTTGGGAGGCCGAGGTGGGTGGATCACGAGGTCAGAAGATCGAGACCATCCTGGCTAACACGGTGAAACCTCATCTCTACTAAAAAATACAAAACATTAGCTGGGTGTGGTGGCGGGTGCCTGTAGTCCCAGCTACTCAGGAGGCTGAGGCAGGAGAATGGCGTGACCTCAGGAGGCGGGGCTTGCAGCAAGCCGAGATTACGCCACTGCACTCCAGCCTGGGCGAGAGCGAGACTCTGTTTCAAAAAAAAAAGAAAAAAAAAAGAAATCTCAATACTCAATTGATGATATTGGTTCTCTGTAGAGATAATCTACTCTAAACGACAGGCTTTCAGATCCAGAAAAAGTCCAACCAAGGTTTCTAGGCCATATCCTCGTATCTAAAGTGTCATTGTCAGCACACTGCATCACTGCCCAGTGAAGAGGTGATGTAATTAATCCAATGCACCTGTCAATTATATTCCTATTGTGAAGAAAGGGCTGTTTTAGGCTATGATAGCTTGATGGCCAGAGCCACTGAGGTCATTCAATAAACATCTACTGGGCATATCCCATATTCCCTGGCAATCTTGTGAGAACAATCTATCTCAGCGCAGGGAGAAAATGTACTAACAACCCAATCTGCTTAAATATACTAGCTCTCCAGCGTTTATAAAGTTCACTGTAAGTTAAACTGACATTACGATCTTATAGAACACCATCCCTCAACCCCTTCCTGATCCTGGCCCAGTTCTCTCCCCAGCCTCATCCTGGCCCTGGGCCACATCACTATCAAATCCAGTGTCTAGAATACAAAGTTGAGGACTGATTACTACCCTGCTCTTAAGATCTTAAGTTCTGGGAGGTTCTGCTTCCTTGTTTTCACTCTCTCTGCTCTGATGTTTGTAATTTCCACTTGGGGTACAGTTCAACAGTTCATCTAATATATACTAAACATTTACTATGTTCCAGGCATTATGTTAAGCATTGGAGACCCAAAGGTATATAAGACACATAGTTCCTGTATTTGAGGAGACAATCATATAAAAACATAATTTTAGATAAAGAGATAGAGGAAGCTTAGAGGCAGAGTGCTTGGCCTTGAGATTACATCTGAGATGAGAAAGCTAAATAGGAGTTAGCCAGGTAAATAAGGGACAAGGGTAATCAGAAGAGTGAAAATATCATACACAAATTCAAGGAGACATGAAACAGCAGTATTATGCAGAAATGTTGCAAAAATTCAATAAAGTACAAGGAAGGGGATGGCCTAAGTACATCCCAGAGATAATGGGGAGAGACGGAGGATCTTAGCATAAGAGTGGTGCAATTAAATTTGCCCAAGAGAGAGATCCCTCTAGCAACAGTTGGGAGGGCAGACCTGAAGGGAAGATGACTAGCATTAGAGAGACCATCTAGGAGTCTCGAGCCTCTTGCAGTAACATGAACTTAAAATGATTGGCATTTGTCCTGGGACAATGGAAAGGAGGGAGTGGGTTCAGAAATAAAAGGTAAACACTGGTAGAGACCTGATTAAATCCAGGGAGGGGAGGTGAGGAAAGGGAAGGATTCTAGGATGAAGACCAAATTTTTGGCTTGGCTGACTTGAGAGAAAGACAAATAGGACAGCAGCAAGCAATAACAATAGTGAGTGGCGTGCCGGAGGAAGCACAGTTTGAAGAGGAGAGATACATGGAGTTGAGTTCTGACCATACAGAGTTTGAGGTGCCTCTGGATATTCAAATGGATATTTCCAGTGGTATGTAATGGTCAGTTGGTAAGATTCTGCAGTTCAGAGCACTGGGGATATATTTGGGAGTCACCATTTATTCAAGAAATATGTATTGAATGCCTATAGCCGCCACATATTCACTGTCAACAAACAAAAATGGATGAAATTACCAAAGATAAGCATGCAGTGAGACTAGCAAAGGGCTGAGAGCAGAACCTGCCTAAGGAAAATTAACACTGGGGCACAGGCAGAGGATGAACACTTGAAGAAGACAGGGAAGAGAGATGAGAACCAGGAGTAATGTCATAAAGGCAAAGGAAATGAGATCAAAGTGGTCAGCAATGTTAAGGAAAGCAAAAAGGTCTGGAAGGAAAAGGCTGAAACAGGTTAGTTGATTTGGTAATATCAGGTGGCCTTTATCAAAGTGTCGAATAGTGAGAGGAGGAGGAAGTCAGATAGCACCAAGTTGAGATGTGAAGAGAAAGTGCTAAAATAGAGACAACAAAGAATAGAATTGCTTATGATCATGGGAAACCGCAATTTGAGATCTCCACTATGGCTTATCTTTTAAAATTCATTAGTTATTTCTGTGAAGCTGTTTTCTGATAAGATTAATATTACAATTGGGGGACTCTGAGTAAAGCGGATTATGCTCCATTATAATGTAGGTGTGCCTTATCCAATCAGTTGAAGGTCTTAACAATAACAAAGACTGACCATCCCTGAAAAAGAAGGAATTCTGCCAGCAGACCACCTTTGGACTTGAATTGCAACTTTTCCCTAGGTCTCCAGCCTGCCAGCCTACCCTGTAGATTTTGGACTTACCAAGCCTCCACAATCATATGAGCGAATTCCTATCTATCTATCTATGCCAGCAAGATATAAATAGGTTATCTATCTATATTTACATAAAGAAAAAGAGAGTGCACACACACACACGCACATCTTGTTGGCTCTGTTTCTCTGGAGAACCCTAATTTTGGTTTTGAGAGTGGCTCTAAAGGAGCAGAATCTTAAGGATGAGTTCTCTGAATTGATTCTAGGGTTTCAGGACTTGGCTCTCTAACTGGATTAAAGGATACTCATGACTATTTCCAGTAGTAAAGAGTGCACTTATGGGTATGATGTGGCAATGGAGATATGCAAAATGCCACCATTGGGTACTTTTAATCAAACAGGTATAAGAATAAGGTTCTGGGTGACCACATATACTATACCTTTAAACATTTTTGTCAAACTAACGAGTATAATGAGATTTGTTGGTTACTCCTAATGGCAATGGACAAAGTGAGAAAAGAAATGGATGAGCTCAGGGATTCAAATTCCCAGCTTGAGCACTACATACCTGACCAGAAAACTTTATGTCTGAAAGATACCCTTATCTCTGTTAGCTGCAGAGCTGAGATTGCTGAAAATCAAATCCAGAATCTTATTCTGCAAATGACTCAACTACAGCACAATCTGAATTCCCAACCTCTGCAGGGTGTCTACCACTAAAGTGAGGGCATTGATTGGGAAGGAATGGGATCCTGAATATTGGAATGGAGAAATGTGGGAACTCCCTTATGGAGCTGGAAACATCGAATCCCTAAATTCTTATGAGTCTTCTTTGCCAGTGGAAGCAGCCATCCACCCACATCTGAGGAGATTAAACCTGCTGTGCCTGAAGTAACTTTAACGGCCTCCCCTGAGGCAGCTGCACTGCAAGACACTGCTGATTCTCCTCAGGACCTACCCCCAACACCTCTCTTTGCTTCTAGATCTATAGACTTAAGTCTCAGGAGGCTCCTAAAGGTGAGGTACAAAGTGTGAACCATGAAGGTGCACATACTCTAAAAAAACTTTGATTTTTCTAATTTATATAAACAGAAATCTGTGGAATATGTGTGGGAATGGATATTAAGGGTATGTGATCATGGTGGAGGGAACGTCAAGTTGGGTTAGGCCAAATTTACTGAAATGGGCCCACTAATCAGAGATTCTGCATTTAATGTTGCAACTCAGGGTGTTAGAAAGGGCTCTAACAGTTTGGTTTACTAGCTGAAACATGGACCAAAATGTGGCCCTCAGTAAATGAACCTGAAATACCAGGCCTGCTTCGGCTTACTCTGGAGGAAGGGATTCAAAGGCCGAGGGAGAATGGAATGTTACAGTGGGTTTATCTTTTATTTATTTAATTTTTTTGAGACGGAGTCTCACTCTGTCACCCAGGCTGGAGTGCAGTGGCACAATCTCGGCTCATTGCAAGCTCCGCCTCCTGGGTTCACGCCATTCTCCTGCCTCAGCCTCCCGAGTAGCTGGGACCACAGGCGCCCACCACCACGCCTGACTAATTTTTTGTATTTTTAGTAGAGACAGGGTTTCACCATGTTAGCCAGGATGATCTCGATCTCCTGACCTCGTGATCCACCTGCCTTGGCCTCCTAAAGTGCTGGGATTACAGGCGTGAGCCACTGCGCCTGGCCTACAGTGGGTTTATCTTTTAAGATCTACTTACTCACCTGTGAGTGTCCAGGGGACATATCTTTTTTTTTTTCTTTTTAAACAGAGTCTTGCTCTGTTGCAGGTTAGAGTGCAGTGGCTCAATCATAGCTCACTGCAGCCTTGAACTCTTGGGCTCAAACAATCTTCCTGCCTCAGCCTTTCAGGTAGCTAGGACTACAGGCTCACGCCACTAAGCCTGGCTAATTTTTTTTTTTTTTGACAGAGTCTCACTCTGTCCCCCAGGGTGGAGTGCAGTGGCACAATCTCAGCTCACTGCAACCTCACCTCCTGGATTCAAGTGATTCTTGTGCCTCAGCCTCCTGAGTAGCTAGGATTACAGGCACGCATCATCATGCCCAGCTAATTTTTGTATTTTTAGTAGAGATGGGGTTTTGCCATGCTGGCCAGGCTGGTCTGAAACTCCTGACCTCAAGTGATCCACCCATCTCAGCCTCCCAAAGTGCTGGGATTACAGGCATAAGCCACCATGCCCAGCCAGAGGACACACCTTTCACCACATGACTGTGAAAAGCAGATCTGTGAGGGGAGTCCCAGCATTTTAAAAGAACTTTGTGACACTCTTATCTATAGCCTAGAACTTACAGTGGGAACTGCTGTCACTAAATTGGGACACGTAAATGCAGTGGGAATAACTGGATCATGGGATGACAGGGGCCAAGTGGCAGCACTGAACTGCTAAAAGCAAGGTAGGCATGATTACCATGATGGACAGCAGAGTCAAGGCACAGTTGGAAGTCTGACTCTCACAGATCTATGGCACTGATCGGTTGGTCACGGTACTCCTACAAGTGAAATAGATAGGAAGCCTACTAAATTCTTGCTTGATCTATATAAGCAGAAAAGCTCTAGGTCAAGTGAACAAAAGTCTAATGTGAATTATCAAAACAGAAAGTCAGGACCCTTCAATCAATTCCCAAACTTGTGCCAGTTCACAGATTCAGAATTCCTTGAATGAAAGACAGGCTGAGTCCGAAGTAGCATAAACTTCTAACGGAGTTTCAGTGAAAGCTCTTAAGTGTAAAGCGCACTAGCTTTATGGACCAAAACATTTAAAGAACTAAAACGACTTTGGGAGGCCAAGGCAGGTGAGTCACCTGAGGTCAGGAGTTCGAGACCAGCCTGGTCAACATGGCGAAACCCCATCTCTACAAAAATTAGCCAGGTATGGCAGTGCATGCCTGTAATCCCAGCTACTCAGGAGGCTGTGGCAGGAGAATTGCTTGAACCCAGGAAGCAGAGGTTGTAATGAGCCGAGGTCGCACCACTGCACTCTAACCTGGGCAATAGAGCTAGACTCATCTCAAAAAAAGAACTAAAATGAGCTGGGTTTGGTGGCACACACCTATAGTCCCAGGTACTTGGAGGCTGAGACAGGAGGATCACTTGAGCCCAAAAGTTTGAGGCTCTTCGATCATACTTGTGAATAGCCAGCCACTGCACTCCAGCCTGCTCATCATAGTGAGACCACATTTCTAAAAATGAAAAAATAAATAAACTGTATTTTGTAGTTTTTTGTTTGTTTTCGTTTTTGGTACAGGGTCTCCCTCTGTTGCCCAGGCTGGAGTGCAGTGGCATAAACATGGCTTACTTCAGCCTCCACTCCTAAGCAATCTCCCCAAAGATGCAGTTTCGCCATGTTGCCCAGGCAATATTTTGTAGTTCTTACAAGAGTAGAAGGAAATTTCTGAGATAAGATATTGTACAAGCCAACAAGCTAATCGAAAATCCTTAAGGCGTATTTCAGAATATAGAATTTTTCAGATTTTAAAAAATTAATACAATACCTATATGTTATGTAGTAGTCCCAAGAGAGTATAGGGCAGCATCCCACAATCAAACACATTAATACCTCTGCAGTGAAAAATACAATTAGTCATACCAAATAGGATCACAGTTGTAAACAGTATCTTATTACTTCAGGTTGAATTTTGCAGCCAAATAATTTGTATCAAACTTAGGAAAAAACTTAATTTTCAAAGTTTTTGTGGCTTTGCAGTTACAGATAAAAAACTGTGGACCTATAACTTGTTTTTTGGTTTATTTTTACTTTGTAGAGATGGGGTCTTGCTATTTTGCCCCAGCCAGTCTTGAACTCCTGGCCTCAAGTGATCCTCCTGCCTCCTTAGCATTTTCTGATCTTTTTTTTTTTTTTGCGACACAGTTTCACTCTGTCGCCCAGGCAGAAGTACAGTAGCACAATCTCGGCTTACTGCAACCTCCATCTCCCAGGTTCAAGCGATTCTTGAGCCTCAGCCTCCCGAATAGCTGGGATAACAGGTGTGTGCCACCGTATCCAACTAATTTTTTGCATTATTAGTAGAGATGGGGTTTCATCATGTTGGCCAGGCTGGTTTCAAACTCCTGACCTCAAATGATCCGTCCGCCTCAGCCTCCCAAAGTGCTGGGATTACAGGCGTAAGCCACCGCACCCGGCCCATTTTCTGGTCTTAAATCCACATTATTCAACCTGATTACAAATTAGCATCACCTCTGTTCATTATTAATCTATTCACCAATTTCGTTAGTGTGCAAGGTTCTGCAAGCCTCACTGGAGTTCTTCTAAATTTGCAGTCACTGAAGAAAAAAAAAGAATTAAATTCCTAATAGCTGAAAATGATCAAGACTCAAAGTTCTCAAGAATTAACAGACAAGTGCTAGACCTCCGACTTGTGGCAGACAACATGGCTACAGAACCTCTGTCAATGGGGCAGAGGAGCTAAGAAGAGGTATAAGCGAGGAGTCTCTGGTTTGGATGCCTGAGCCTGTTTGGACATTCTGTAAGGCAAGCATGCCAGGAGTCTAATGGCAAAAGGACCTGCACAGCCTCCAGAGAAGAACTCATCTCAAAGGAAGAAAGTCAAGGCTTAGTGGCTTCTTCCACGTGTAATGTCTAATGAGGGGCAAGGAACCATTCTGAGCCCAGTATGGTATCAGACACTCAGTATAATGGATACATGCTTGTGCTCTTGATAGCAGGAGAGGTATGAGTGAGAAGAACCTAAAAGAACCACATCAGCTGACACGGTGGCTCATACCTGTAATCCCAACTCTTTGGGAGGCTGAGGCAGGTGGATCATCTGAGGTCAGGAGTTCAAGACCAGCCTGGCCAACATGGTGAAACCCTGTCTCTACTAAAAATACAAAAATTAGCTGGGTGTAGTGGCAGGCACCTGTAATCCCAGCTATTAGGAAGGCTGAGGCGGGAGAATCACTTGAACCAGGAAGGTGGAGACTGCAGTGAGTGGAGACCACTGCACTCCAACCTGGGCCGTATCAAGAGACTCTGTCTCAAAAAAAGAAAAAGAAAAACAAAAAAAAGAGAACATCATCATTAAAAATCCCTGAGGAGCATTTAGAGTATTGGATGGCACAGATTCTGCATGATTGGTGAGGATGGCTTCAACAGGGCAGCTTTATTTCTCTTTGACAGAGTCAGCATCATCGAGGCATGAGGGATCTTGGCACAAACATCACCCCAAAGAGGAAGACATCTGGGTGCCCCAGGACAGCTAAAAAGCCACTCTGTAAGCACTTAAGACATTCCAGAATCTTCCCCAAAATGTTTAGAGACTTTGAAGAAAAAAATCTATAATACAGCAGGGTGGCTGCAAACATGTGCTTTGGAATTTGAGTCTCAATTCTACCATATATTAGCTGTGTGATCTTAAGACAAGTTACACAATCTCTCTGAAACTTAGTCTTCTTATCTATAAAATTAATAAAAATAATTACTGCACAGAGCTGTGAGGAGTATATAAGTAAATTGTTTAGCAGAGGCATGGCACATAGTAAGCACTCAATAAATGAGAGCAGAGCAGAAGACATAACATAAACCTAGTTCTATGCCCTAACTTACAAGGGCTAAGAAACAGAAAAGGGAGAGGGAGAAGTTAAAACATCTCCCTAACTGCTCACTCACTCTCTTTCTCTGCCCTTTTCAGACATCTAGGAGATTTCAAATATTTGCATTTTACCACATTTCTCTTAGGAACCTGAGTCCTCTATCTATGCTTCCTAATTCTCAGCAACACCCTTTGGAAGAAGGTATATAGCAATGATAACCTGGACTTGACTAGAGAATAACTATTAGACACTGTCTGGCCACAGGGTCGCTAGGTTCTCATTGAAGCTAAGCTGACAATATTAACACTTTATAACTTTTCATCTTTTCAAGTTTACCAAGTGTTATCTGGAAGAAGCACATGATTATGTTAAATTTATATAACTCCACATTGTAAACTTAATGTTCGGAGAGAAAAGAACACATTTCTTAATTTTAATAACAGCATCTTTTTTTTTTTTCTTTTGAGACAGGGTGTCTCACTCTATCACCCAGGCTGGAGTGCAGTGGCACAATCTCAGCTCACTGCAACCTCTGCCTCCCAGGCTCATGCCTCAGCCTCCTGAGTAGCTGGGATTACAGGTGTGCGCCACCACGCCCAGCTAATTTTTTTTTTTTTTTTTTTTCAGTAAAGATAGGGGTTTTATCATGTTGTCCAGGCTGGTCTTTTACTCCTTAGCTCAGGCAATCTGCCCGCCTCAGCCTCTCAAAGTGCTGGGATTACAGGCATGAGCCACCATGCCCAGCCGATAACAGCATCTTTTAAAATGCACATAATAAACTCCCCTGATCTCAAAGTAGAATATCAGGGTCCCAGTATAAAAAAAAGTTCATTGCAAGTTCATCAAGGTTTGTTCAGTTGGTTGCAGCATGCTCCTAACAAAACCTAAGTCATGGATTTCATTCTATGGGGCAATCTTATCTGCAATACACAGGAGAGGCAAAGACATACTGCATTTCCAACTCCAATCAATTAAACCTAAGTACTAGATTCAACGTATCACTCTTGCTAAATAAAAAATTACTCAAGTTCTATGTTCTAACAATAAGATCAGAGGTATCATAAGGTATCACAGTTTCTAGAGACTCTGAGTTTAGAAGAAAAAACCTGCTGAAGGAGGATTTATCAAGAAATCACCACCGGATGCGGTGGCTCACGCCTGTAATCCCAGCACTTTGGGAGGCTCAGGCGGGCACATCACGAGGTCAGGAGATTGAGAACATCCTGGCTAACACAGTGAAACCCTGTCTCTACTAAAAATACAAAAAATTAGCTGAGCATGGTGGCGGGCGCCTGCAGTCCCAGCTACTCAGTAGGCTGAGGCAGGAGAATGGCATGAACCTGGGAAGCGGAGTTTGCAGTGAGCGGAGATCACGCCACTGTACTCCAGCCTGGGTGACAGAGTGAGACTCCGTCTCAAAAAAAAAAAAAAAAAAAAAGAAAGAAATCATCTTGGATAAAGGCCTAATGAGATCAAGAAAAAATTATAAGTGAATAAAAAATTACAGTAGCCACATGCATTGAAAAAGACAATGAATAGGTTGGGCACGGTGGCTCACGCCTGTAATCCTAGCATTTTGGGGGGCCGAGGCAGGTGGATCACCTGAGGTCAGGAGTTTGAGACCAGCCTGGCCAATATGGTGAAACCCCATCTCTTCTAAAAATACAAAAAAAAAAAAAAAAGAAAAGAAAAGAAAAAAATTAGGGCAGGGCACGGTGGCTCATGCCCGTAATCCCAGCACTTTGGGAGGCTGAGGCGGATGGATCACCTGAGGTCAGGAGTTGGAGACCAGCCTGCCTGACATGGCAAAATTCCATCTCTACTAAAAATACAAAAAAATTAGCCAGGCGTGGTGGCAGGCACCTGTAATCCCAGCTACTCGGGAGGCTGAGGCAGAAGAATTGCTTGAACCTGGGAGGTAGAGGCTGCAATGAGCCGAGATCGTGCCACTGCACTTCAACCTGGGCAACAGGAGGGAAACTCTGCCTCAAAAAAAAAAAAAAAAAAAAATTAGTCCGGTGTGGTGGCTCATGCCTGTAATCCCAGCTACCTGGGAGGCTGAGGCAGGAGAATCACTTGAACCTGGGAGGCAGAGGTTGCTGTGAGCTGAGATTGCACCACTGCATTCTAGCCTGGGCGACAAAACGAGACTCTCTCTCAAAAAAAAAAAAAAGAAAGAAAGAAAGAAAAAAGATAATGAATAAATAAAGGGGTTTAAAGGCAAAGATATAAAGATCCCAGGAGACAACCACAATTTCTCAATGTATGCACTATGGTGAACGGAGCCAACTGACCTCTGCTTTCTTACAGCAACAAAAATTCCAAAGACTTTTGTCTGGACTCTAGGGCACTGCTAATGTCAAACGACTTAGCAAAGTAAGAGTGGAAAAAGAAAAAAGGAATATCATTCAAGATACATGAAGGCTTAATATCACCAGCCTTAGGGGTCAAGTCTCAGAGCCATATGATACTTGAGACCTCAGGAGATGCTTCTAGTTCTAATAATTATATTGTCTTCGATGGGGCTAAAGACTAATCTATAATAAATTATATGCCAAAGCTTACCATTTTACTCTCCCTTTTAAAATGACATCTGTGGTCTTAGAGAGCAAGATTAAAAATCTTTCCAAGGTTGAGGTACACATGACATGCATGTCTTACACAAATAATTCAAATTCTCAGATAAAGGATATAACTCAAAAATACTCAGGCTCCAGTTAGAAGGCTCTAATCATCCGGGAGAGACGTGATTGTGGCTGAACTATATTAGCTTCAGTGTGGATGCAAAGGGGATGGTGAGAAATATTTAGTAGGTAGACCAGCATCTACTGGATAGTGGGGAAACAGCAATATTTCTGAAAAGCTATGTTTTTCCCAATTAAATCACGTTTTTAAAACTCAGTGGGAAAGATCAATCTTTAAAGAAATCCTACAACATATCCCTTATAAGTTTTAAAAATACTTTGTAATACAAATAAGATGTTCCATTTTTCAAAAATTTGCTGCAAATTTTCATATTAGATCAATCATATTTTCTTAAAAGTTGTGACTGTTGGGAATTTAATCTGTCTTTGGTATTATTTATTTGAGTAGCTGTTTCCTGTCTGTCACTTCTCACTAGCACCTAGGCTCCCTGCTGCATCCCATACATAAACAGTGCCTTGTGCCCAGTAGGTGTTCATTTACGTTGAATAAGTAAATAAATTAGACTTAGTGAAAACATAAACTTGCATTTTATGTACTTTTGCATATAGCTGTCTTTCACTTAATATTTATATTTTTCTTTTGGCAGCATCTAAGCCTAGTGGATATCCTGGAGTTGGAGAAAAAATATATATATTTTATAGAACTAAGTTTCTATTTTACTATCCCGACTAGTAAATAAGTAAAAGGCCAAGGGAACTGATAATGAGAAATAATCAAGCAATGCATGAAATCACACTTGGGAAAAATATTCTTCTTGCATAAACACATATCGAGGACCTACTACACCATGCTAAATCATAACTACATATTGCAAAAACTCCTAACAAACTGTTGTCAAGACATGCCTATGCCTCACTGCCATTTCACAAATATTTTTAGCATCTACCATATCCACTATGTTAAGCACTAGGAATACTTCTATAAACAAGACAGATGCTTTGTCTGTCCTAGATTCCGATGGAGGAAAAAAAAGAGAAGAAAAACCAAATAGAAATTACAATAAGGAAGTAAACGGCAAACCAGCAAATAGTAACAGGTAAGTACCCTAGAATAAGATGGTCAGAGAGGCCTCTCTAAAGAAGTGAAACTTAGGTTAAAGCCTCCTGATGAAAAGGAGCCAGCCCTGGGCAACATCAGAACAGCTAGTTCAAAGGCCCTGAGGTGGGAATGAGTGTCACAGAGCAGAAAGATGGCAGTGTGGCTTGAATATAGTGAGAAAGGGGTGGTGGGTGGTACAAATTGAGGTCATAGAGGTAGGCAGAAACCAGACCACGAAGAGCTTTTTAGGTCATGGGAAGTTTAGATTTCATTCCAAGTGCGATGGGAAGCCATTAAGGATTTTAAAAAAGAAGCAACATGATCTGATTTTTATTTTAACAAAATCATTCTTGCAGTTTTGTGAAGAATGGATTAAAAAGAACCAAGATGGGTACTGGGCATGGTGGCTCATGGCTGTAATCCCAGCACTTTGGGAGGCTGAGCCAGGCCAGTCACTTGAGGTCAGGAGTCCCAGACCTGGCAAACATAGTGAAACCCTGTCTCTACTAAAAATAAAAAAATCAGCCAGATGTGGTGGCTCACGCCTGTAATCCCAGCACTTTGGGAGGCCAAGGCAGGTGGATCACGAGGTCAGGAGTTTGAGACCAGCCTGGCCAACATAGTGAAACCCAGTTTCTACTAAAAAATACAAAAATTAGCTGGGCATGGTGGCATGCGCCTGTAGTCCCAGCTACTCGGGAGGCTGAGGCAGGAGAATCGCTTGAACCAGGGAGGTGGAGGTTGTGGTGAACTGAGATCGTGCTACTGCACTCCAGCCTGGGCAACAGTGCGAGACTCCATCCCCCCAAAAATAAATAAATAAAATAAATTTAAAATAAATAGAAAAATCAAAAATTAGCCAGGCATGGTGGTGCATGCCTGTAGTCCCAGCTACTTGGGATGCTGAGGCACAAGAAGAATCACTTGAATCTGGGAGATGGAGGTTGCAGTGAGCCGAGATTGCGCCACTGCATTCCAGCCTGGGCGAGACAGAGCAAGACTCCAGAGGGGGAAAAGGGGGAAGAGCAGCTGGGAGGCTATCACAGTAATATAGGCAAGAAATGATGGTGACTTTGACTAAAAGGCTAGGAGTGGAGGTAGAAAAAACATCAATTCCAGATGCATTTTAAAGATGGGAGAACTGGGCCGGGCGCGGTGGCTCAGGCTTATAATCCCAGCACTTTGGGAGGCTGAGGCTGGCGGATCACGAGGTCAGGAGATCGAGACCACGGTGAAACCCCGTCTCTACTAAAAATACAAAAAAATTAGCCGGGCGTGGTGGCGGGCGCCTGTAGTCCCAGCTACTCGGAGAGGCTGAGGCAGGAGAATGGCGTGAACCCGGGAGGCAGAGCTTGCAGTGAGCCGAGATCGGGCCACTGCACTCCAGCCTGGGTGACAGAGCAAGACTCCGTCTCACAAAAAAAAAAAAAAAAAAAAAGATGGGAGAACAGATTGGATGTGAAGGACAGGGAAGAATCAGGCATGGACCCTAGGTTTCTGGCCTGTACAATTCGATGTATGGAGGTTCCATTTACTGACATGGATGGTACAAATTACTGAGATTTAGTCCTCATATACTGTGTGCTCATTTCAATTGCCAAATTCAGTGAATTCTTATCACATTTAATCTCTCTTCATCTGACAATGCTGAAATACCAAACTCTCCTGGCTTTTCTCTTACTCACAGAGCCTCTTTCTCAGGTTTCATATACCCCAGAACTCTGTCTTTGGCTCTCTGCTATGTTCTTCAGTGCATTTTCCCTGGATGACCTCATCCAAACAATCCAAGCTTTAACTATTAGCCACATAACTCTCCAAATCTCCATTGCCAACCAGAACTTTCTCCTCACCTCCAGAACTGTCTATCCAATTGTTTTCTGCCTATCTCCATTTGGATGTCTTACCCGCATCTCAAACTCAACATATTCAAAAGTATCTCCATCATCTTCTTCTCCCAAGACTCCTATTTCCCCATCTGTGAAAAGGCCAAAAATATGCCCAGCTTCCCAAGCCCAAAACCTATGATCATTTTATCCATCTCCTCTTTCAAGTCTGCATCAATGTCTCCAAGTTCTATCAAACGTACTTTCTAAGTGGCGCATGAACATGTGTCCTCTCTTCATAGCCCAATGCTTGAATTCAGATCTTCATCATCCTCCCCAGGATTATTATAATAGTCCTCTGCCTTCTCTGGCTTCAGCCTCGCCCCACTCTAACCCAACCTTCACATCTCAATAGACAGAGAAATCCTCATTGGATTAAGTGTGGCAGACAAGGCCCTTTGTAAGTTGGTGCCCTTGGCAGGCTCTCCTGCCTCAACTCCCACCATCCCCCTTATATACAGTGCAACCTCCTACTATACTGAACTACCAACAGATTCATTCATAACTCTGTATGTACTTCTGCCCCTCCCCTATGCCTACTCAGTTTAAACTCCCTCCAGTAGCCTGAACTACAGTCTGAGATAATGACTCTCCTTCAAGCTCCCACAGTACATCTTTACCAATGTGCTTCTGACCCTATACAGTGGCACACACCTGTAGCCCCAGCTGCTTGGGAGGAAAAGGCAGAGGAATCACTGGAGCCCAGGAGTTTCAGTTCCAGAGCAGCCTGGGCAACACAGTGAGACCCAACCTCCCACCTTTTAAGTGTTAAGCACTTAAAAGGTGCTTAGTAAATGTTTGCTGAGTAACTGTCTTGATAAAACTTTAGAAGCTATCCTGTAAAAGATGAACTCTTAAGTGCAGTATCCATGACCAGAAAAAAGGTGATTTGGCAAGAATTTTAGATTCAATAATTTTCTAAATGGAACCAATAACATCAGCTGCTGATTTTTACATATCAACATTCATCTTCATTACCGAAAAATTACGTCCAAGGTGTATGGGGCTATTACTCTAGTGATCTTTTCACTACTATGTAGGTTTGCACTCCTGCTACGTTTAATACCCTGATTTTAATTAAGATCACCCTAACTGCTTTGTCCTCCATAGCAATGTCTGACCTCTCATGCATAACAATTCTGTCTGAAGCATATTTCTGATAAACTTTAATTTTAGGCTATTTTCTACTTGTTTGATTAAACACAAATACCACCACCAACAAACACACTTTTAACCTTTTTATCTAAGACAAAATACAGAATGGATTGTGTCTTATACAAAGGGTGTCATCATCTGTCAACCCCTGGAGGGTAGGGAGACTTTTACATTTACGCTTTACAGCCCCTGGAATCACTGTTTAAGTGGAACAGTTGGTGATCCAACAGAACTTCACCTAGTTTCCCTGATCCAAGGATTATATTAAGAACTTTTCCATGAAGAAAGAAATTACTGAGTAAACTCTGGTATTCAGATACTGTGATGCAACTGACATTTTGAAAACAAAGGGAATGGGCCGGGCGCGGTGGCTCAAGCCTGTAATCCTAGCACTTTGGGAGGCCGAGGTGGGCGGATCACGAGGTCAGGAGTTCGAGACCATCCTGGCCAACATAGTGAAACCCTGTCTCTACTAAAAATACAAAAAAGTTAGCAGGGCGTGGTGGCGGGCGCCTGTAGTCCCAGCTACTCGGGAGGCTGAGGCAGGAGAATGGCGTGAACTCGGGAGGCGGAGCTTGCAGCCAGCCGAGATGGTGCCACTGCACTCCAGCCTGGGAGACAGAGCCAGACTCTGTCTCAAAAAAAAAAAAAAAAGAGAAAGAAAAAAAAAAAGAAAACAAAGGGAATGAAAAAAATCTATGTGGTTTCTTAGCAGCTGGCCCTCTTTATAACTATTATTTAACTAAATTCGGAGACAGCAACAAGTACTTTGCTTTGAACAACACCACAGGAAAGTCCTGTGGCAGATACCACTTCAGATGTCCATAAAACAACTCATCCAATTCCCATAAATCGAGCCCGAGGTTTACCTTAAGCTTGAGTCACAATATTTGGTAAGAAAAAGGAGCTTTTCTTTTCCTTTAGGCAAATTATGCTTTTTAATGCTCTATGTCTTCTCAAATTATGGTGGCTACGTCTGGAATTATGATGGATTTGACCAAATTCTTTTAAGCCAGGCCATCTCACTGGTATTCCAAGCTCTTTGCATTCTAACCTAGAAGTAACAATTTTTTTTATTGGCGTTTTGCAGACCACGGAAATGAGACTCTTTTATTACGGAGACTTAAAACTGAATGAGAGCATGGGAAAGGGAACTTAGAAGTACAACAAAACCCTGGCTTAACAGGAAACAAACCAACAAAGGCCCTACAAATGAAAAACCTGCAACCTTCCGCCACCTCCCAAAGGTGGAGAACGCCAGAACCCTAGTTCCTGAGTCAGAATCCGGCAGGGCCCAGACGACCCAGAGTCACCGTGAGGAGGGCAGGGGGCGCCGCGAGGGCTCACCGCAGCCGCCCGCCAGGCCCGCTCCCCTGGACCGCCCCCCGGGAAGGAGCAAGGTAGAGCACTCTCCCCTCCTCCTCTGCACTCGAGGATCCAGGAAGGAGAAGAAAGAGGCTCTGCGTCTTCCTGGCCAGTCGCGGGGGCCCGCGTTCCCCATGGGCTGGGTCCCCTCGGCCCCAGAGAGCGCAGGCCGCGCCCCCTCCCTACCTCGGCTCTCAGCCGCGCGCCTGGCCTGCGACCGCCGCGAGGGGCGTGTGCCGGCCCCGGGAGCCCCACTCCCCGGCCCCAGCCCTGGTCCTGGCATCACTTACAGAGCCCAAGCGCCGCCGCCAGCACCGACCACAGCCAGCGCCGGCTGTCTGGGGCTGCAATCACCGCCCCGGCTCCGGCGGGCGCTGCCATCGTCCAGCCGCTGCAGTCGCCGCCGCGGCGCCCCTGAGCCTGGGTCCCTGCTGAGGTTGGCTCGGCTTGGGGAAGAGGCTTCTGATCTCTCCGCCACCCACGCCGGGTGGCACCTCCACGCCGTACTCCCCACTCCGGCCCCAACCGCGGCTCTCCACCTCTGCACCCAAGCCTCAGCCCCGCTCCGGCCCTCGCTGTCCGTTCATTGGCCTGCCCGCACGCTTTTAAGGACGCGATTGGAGAGAAAGGCTGTCAATCACCCGTCCGCCGGGAAGGCCCCGCCTCCTCGGTCCCACCCAGGCGCCTTGGCCCCGCGCAGAGGCCGGGTCTGCAGCGGTCCCAGGCCGAGCCCAGCCTTCCGCCTGCCTGCGTGGCTGTCCGCCTGCGGGCCCCGCCAGCCAGCGTCTCCTCTGCCTTTTTGAGGGTCCAGTCCCATGGTCCCCTTCATTGTCTCTCCTCGCCACGGGTCTTTGCTGGGTACTAACCTCGCCTCCGTTTCAGCTCTTCTTCTTCTCTGCCGGCCTCACCTAACGAAAAAGAAGCAATTCATTTACCTTAAAAAGAAAGAAAAGAAAGAAAAATAGTGAGGCGTTCAATTGATGGGGGAGAGACTTCTGATTCAGTCGTCCAGGTGGAACACGTTCCCCGTGCCCTGTCCCCAAGGCCTGTCCTTTGCGTGGACTAGATAATGTATGTGTTGCAATTTGCGAAATCTACTAGCTTAAAAAGAAGTCTCCATCTTACCCTAACCTCCTCTTAGGAACCTCCCTCCTGGCGTCAGAAGGATGGGAATCTGGAACTCTTTCCTACTACCTGGAAAACAAATGAAAATGCTTTTTGATTGTTTTGCTTTTGCATGTCAGTGTTCCTGTCTGTGTCCGTGAAAAATAGAACGCAGAAGTTCCCAACACTGATTCTGAAGTGCCCTGCAGAAGTTCCCGACACTGATTGCTGGCCCTGCTCAACTTGGTTGCCTTGGCCCAGAACAGTCTGCCACCTACGGGTTTGTCCAATCAATAGGGGAAGTATTTGGAAGGATCCTTACGAAAATGGCTTACAAAAGGGAAAAATGGAGGGACAGGGGCACAAGAAAGATGAGTGTGAAGGAGGAAAAGGGAAGATTCAGGTGGGAGGCTGATACGGTGAGGAAGGGAAGCAAGCTTCAGATAATTAGGACAAGAGCGGGGGAAGAGTATGGTGAGAACCCAAAATGCAACCTCTCACTTTAAGGTTTTGTCTAAGGTCAGTCTTAATGCCATTCCCGATATCTGTGCTGTTTTAGCTAACACTGTGGTACAGCAAAATCATAAGAACATTAGTGAGAAAAAAACTTAAAAAAAATACCAGAACCACTTTGCCCTATTTCTGTCAGCAGATCCTTTTGAAGTAGTATCTCAAATGCCATAGGTTGGAAAAGATAACAATGCATTAATTGAACCATGGATGTAGAACACCTGGGCTTTACTCTCAAGAAGCACATCGTCTACTAGTGTACACAAACAAGTACTCAATTACATTTGTAAAAATGAGGGCCGGGTGGGGTGGCTCACACTTGTAATCCCAGCACTTCGGGAGGCCGAGGCAGGCAGATCACGAGATCAGGAGTTCGAGACCAGCCTGGCCAACGTGGTGAAACCCCCGTCTCTACTAGAGAAAAGATACAAAAAAATTAGCTGGGCATGGTGGCGCGTGACTGTACCCAGCTACTCGGGTGGCTGAGGCAGGAGAATCTCTTGAACTGAGAGAAGAGAGACAGATCCTCTCATAATGTTTTATACTCAGAAAAGGAAAGAGAAGCGAAACTAAAGGCAGGTAGCCCGGCGCCTAAGAACCAGACCCGAAACCAGGCCTGGGCCTGCCTGACCTAAGCCTGGTAGTTAAAGATAGACCCCTGACCTAACCGGTTATGTTATCTATGGATTCCAGACATTATATGGAAAGGCATTGTAAAAACCCCTGTCCTGTTCTGTTTCGTTCTGATTACCGGTGCATGCAGCCCCCGGTCACGTACCCTCTGCTTGCTCAATTGATCACGACCCTCTCACGCGGACCCCCTTAGAGATGTGAGCCCTTAAGAGGGACAGGAATTGCTTACTCGGGGAGCTAGTCTCTTGAGACAGGAGGCTTGCCGATGCTCCCGGCCGGCCGAATAAACCCCTTCCTTCTTTATAACTCCGTGTCTGAGTAGTTTTGTCTGCGGCTCATCCGGCTACAGAACCTGGGAGGCAGAGGTTGCAGTGAGACGAGATAACGCGCCATTGCACTCCAGCCTGGGCGACAGGGCGAGACTCCGTCTCAAAAAAAGGAAGAGTGAATAAAGAAGAAACCCAAAGCCAGCAGGGACAGTGACTCTCAGCAGTGTTTAAAGCTTCTCTGCTGATTGTGATGTACCTCAGCCACATATACCTCACTCCCAAAATCCACTGGCCCAAGAAGCATCTAGAAAGATTCACCAAGGATAAAACATTTAAGGTGAACTTTAAAAGATGAATAATTCACCAGAGAGAAAACAGGAAAAGCAAACTCAGAGAACTGAGAAAACAGGAAAAGCACATTCAGAGAAATGAAATCACCTAACAAGTGTGAGAAATATTAGGTGAATCCTTTGTGGTTTGCAACTTGAGGGGAGTGAGGGAAAGAGGGGAAGAGAGAATGCCAGGAAAGGGGGTTGCGGTCGTATTTTGAAGAGCCTTGAGTTGTGTTTTTTCTGGAGGCAGTGGAGAGTGGTGAAAGGGGTGTAAGAAGTTCAGATCTGTGTTTTAAAAAGGTAACCACTGCAGCAGGGCAAGAATGAAGAGAGCAGGAAATAAGGTATTGATAGTGGGGATGAGAAGACAGGATTTGAGAGACATTTCACGAAAAGAATTACAGGCCTGGGTATAAGTTGGATGAGAAGTATAATCAAGAGAAAAAGAGTCCCAATTTCTAGCCTGTCCATCTTTGTCTTCAAGATCTGTTGCCAGAAGAAAATTGGAATGTGGGTGGTGTCCCAGGAACTCTGAGAATTTGACTCCTCGCAGATAACAATCAGATAGATTCAAAAAGGAATCCCAGGCCACCTTGACAAAGATTTGCCTGAAGCCAAATCAGTTTCACAAAGAATGTCTTAATCCAGAAGCATTGTTGCTAGAAAATTTTGAAAATTGGAAAATTAGAGTTCTAGTGTCTCCTTCCCCTGGGCACAGAGACACCAAACTGGGGGAATGAGGGTAAAAGGGTCCTTAGGGAGGTGTTAATTCTTACAGGAGAAGGCTGTGTTGCCAGATTTCTAAATTCACTGTAGCTAGGATAAAATTTTCCTCAAGATACGCTGTCTTCCTGGGCCCTGCAACCATCTGTGTACTATATCTGCTTCACGAGGACCTAATTCTAGGGAAGCGTGTGCCTGGACAGATAGCGCAGGCATTCCTCCTACCAAATAGGGATATTTCCCACTGTCAATGAAGCAATCAATATTCTGAGTTTTGTTATTGTCAGTCTTTCTGCATCATTGTTAAGACAGTCAAATGAGATATTCAAGTATTTGGCCTGCCAAGTAAAAGACAAGTTCCTTTTTAATGATTAGATAGAAGTAGAAGTTGGGGGGAAAAAACTTAAAATGATAATAGCTATAGTAAATTCAAAAGGGAAAAGAGAGAGAGCAGGCAGACTTCTTGAGACTGAGGCTTTCAGATATCTGAAGTGGTTACATTATTTTCTCTAACCAGTTATATTCTATAGCTTCCTCATTTTAAGGAGAAAAGCAGTATAAACTTCTTAGGTGTCCAGGGCATATTTTTTTCCAGTTAGATTTTGATGAATACACTATCCTGGCAATCTAGAACTTATTAACATTGTACAAGGTATTCTTATCCTCCCTCCTTTCCTGGAGCCCTAAGAAGAACTGAAGACTCAAGTTTAGGGCAGTTTTAAATGAAACAAAGAAGGGTGAAGACAGTGCTAGATTTTCTAGAATTTTCTGTTGTCAAACCATAGGAAGAAAGTTGACAGTTTGGAGTCGGTCACATAGTACTTGTTGTTAAATGTTTGTTGAAGAATGAATGAACAGGCCGGGCGCGGTGGCTCACGCCTGTAATCCCAGTACTTTGGGAGGCCGAGGCGGGCGGATCACGAGGTCAGGAGTTCAAGAACAGCCTGGCCAACATGGCAAAACCCCCGTCTCTACTAAAAATACATTTGGTGCCAGCCATTTGTAATCCAGCTACTCGGGAGGCTGAGGTGGGAAAATTGCTTGAACCCGGGAGGTGGAGGTTGCAGTGAGCTGAGATTGCGCCACTGCACTCCAACCTGGCTGACAGAGCAAGACTTCCGTCTTGGAAAAAAATAAAAAAGAATGAGCAATGAATGAATGAATAAACCGATGAATGCATGACATATGAAATAAAATTAATGAATAGGTCTATTTAGGATAGTCACTCTGTCTACTTGTTTCCTATCTGGTTGGTTATTTGCTAGAATGACAATTCACAATTAATGTTTGTTTTAAGTTCGGCTCCATTTTAGGACTAACAAGGCACATGCCTTGCCTGCCACGACCCATAGTCATGGGATGTTTATAATTAAGGAAACAGCCTGAAGATAACTAGGACTGACTCCTACAACAGCAAGAAGTCCAAATATCCTAATATCCACAACAATATATGCCTTTAAGATAATCATAGTTATGCTTTTATGTATTCACACACTAAAATGTCAATAATTGTCTTCTTTAAATCAATAGAGTAACAAAATTTGTCATGTTGTCTGCTCACCCATATGTAGGCACAGCTTAGTCTAACTTTTAAATAGGTAAGATCACTATATAAGAAAAACTGAAGGACAGGGTGTTTCTCCTCCTACTTTCTGAGAACGTCCTGCTCTGTAACAGAGTGGTTTCCAATAAACTTGCTTCTTTCACTACACTCTGCAACTTACCCTGAATTCTTTCCTGCACGAGATCCAAGAACCCTCTCTCCGGGTCTGGGTGAAGACCCCTTTTTCTGGTAACAAAAGTACTAAAATGCAGTGAGCCATGATCATGCCACTGCACTCCAGCATGGGCGACAGAGTGAGACCCTGTATCAAACAAACAAACAAACAAACAAACAAACACACCTAAAATTTGTATTGTTAAGGAATTTGGGACAAATTGTAATCATTCAGAATCATTCACTGAGCACTAGCTTTCTTACGGTAAGCCTCAATGCTAAGTATTTAAGAATTTAGGGCCAGGCGCGGTGGTAATCCCAGCACTTTGGGAGGCCAAGGCGGGTGGATCACGAGGTCAGGAGATCGAGACCATCCTGGCTAACACGGTGAAACCCCGCCTCTATTAAAATACAAAAAACTTAGCCGGGCGTGGAGGCCGGCGCCTATAGTCCCAGCTACTCGGGTGGCTGAGGCAGGAGAATGGCATGAACCCAGGAGGCGGAGCTTGCAGTGAGCCGAGATCGTGCCACTGCACTCCAGCCTGGGCAACAGAGCTAGACTCCGTCTCAATAAAGAAAGAGAGAAAGGAAGGAAAGAAAGAAAGAAAGAGAAAGAAGGAAGGAAGGAAAGAAAGAAAGAAAGAGAAAGAAAGAAAGAAAGAAAGAAAGAAAGAAAGAAAGAAAGAAAGAAAGAAAGAAAGAAAGAAAGAATGAATTTAGGCCGGGCACAGTGGCTTACGCCTGTACTCCTAGCACTTTGGGAGGCCGAGGAGGGTGGATCAACTGAGGTCAGGAGTTCGAAACCAGCCTGGCCAACATGGTGAAACCCGCCTCTACTAAAAACATAAAAATTAGCTGGGCGTGGTGGCCTGCGCCTGTAATCCCAGCTACTCGGGAGGCGGAGAATCGCTTGAACCTGGAGGGCGGAGGGGGCGGAGGTTGCAGTGAGCCGAGATCACACTACTTCACTCCAGCCTGGCGAAAGGGCGAAGCGAGACAACGTCTAAAAAAAAAAAAAAGAAAGAAAGAAAAAAAAAAGAAAGGAAAAAGAATTTAAAATATAGTCAAGAAGCCATGTCTACTATATCTAATTAAAGACACTGGGACAATCGAATAGCAATCACACATTGATTGCCAATTCTACAGTAGAATTCCGTGTTGGTGTAGGTGTCCTGCACTCTAAGAAGATACAGTTGGAGGAGATAAGACTGAAACCCAGTTATTTACCACATATAATTGGCTTTGATATGTTAAAGGATCTTTTTCTGGGAAGGTTAGAGTTTGGGATTTGTCCAAAAGCAAACAGGTTTTCCAGCTGAAGAGAACACTTCGAGTAAAAACAGAGATGGGAATTCACAAGGCTAGATACGTAGGGCTTTGAATATTACAATAAAAAAATATCGGCAAGAAACCGAGATTTTAACATTATAGAAAAGTGCGAAAGAGAACGAATGAAACATCCAGAACTCAGTAACGGAGGGAGTCTGGAATCTGCCACAGTGACATTGTCCCACACTAATAGCCATTTATTAGCCATGAATAGAAATAAAATTATAGTTTTCGAAATAAGAGGTCGATATTATACTGATAGTGACAATTTTGCTTTCTTCTGTGTTACTGATTTTCAAAGAGCAAAACAGAAAAGAAAGAAAATTGAAAACGCGGTATCTATAGAAAGCAAACACAACCGAAAGATCGAATCCTAACATGCAAACAACCACATGAGGGCGCGGGACTAAATAGCTATGCGTTCCTTTGGGATGACGGCAAGGTGGAACTCGCGTCGGCTCGTTGGTCTAGGGGTATGATTCTCGCTTAGGGTGCGAGAGGTCCCGGGTTCAAATCCCGGACGAGCCCTGTTTTGGAGTAAAAATCTTTGCATATTTGGGGGCACAGATGACTAAACGTAGTAAATACAGGTTGGTCAGAATATAACACAAAATTGAGATTTTTGGAAACTTAGAGCACACTCTACATTGAAATACCATTAAAAGGCCTCATTTTGAAAATGTAAAAAGTTTGCTAGTAATGTAGTATTGTACTATGAAAACATTGTTCCTAGCTGTCTATTCCTGGGTGCAGCGCGTGTACAGGGCCATCGGGAGCTCCGTTCTTGATTGCCTATGGCGTAGTTTAAACTCATCCACGACAGTGCCCCTCATTTGGGGTGGGGATATCTCCTGAGCGCCCCTTTCCTCGGAAATGCTCATTCCCGAACCCGGGACCTGCTAATCCATGACGCCCCCTGCTCGTTTGGAGGAGTTAAAGGCGTGCACAGGATTCCGCACTAGGCGTCCGTTTTTCAAGAGTGTGTGTTTTACATGGTACAAAGCAATTTGAATGCGTTGCCCTTGGGCGTACAGTAGCCATATGTTGTATTAATTGAGCTCACATGGCCCCTCGCTTCAAAAAACAAAGGGGATCAACATTTGAGCTCATGGGACCAGTATGCTTTCATTTAAGTTTCTGAATGGAATATGTGGGGAATGAGGGGGGAAAATATCTGTTTTTAATTTTGGGTGTAGGTGGGGGTAAAAGCCTGGGCTCGTCCGGGATTTGAACCCGGGACCTCTCGCACCCGAAGCGAGAATCATACCCCTAGACCAACGAGCCGCTCTCGGCAACGGTGCTCCTAGCGCTTCCCTTCAGCCTTATTCCGCCTCTCACCTCGTGTTCCGAACAACCACGACCTGCGACCCTTCTACTGCGTGTCCTCTGATTCCCTAAGCCTCGGGTCCGGAGCGCTTACCGCCCCACCGCGTGGAGGAGCAGGAAGGGACGGGCTTTTGCCTGGTCCGGCCGTTCCAACCCCCCATCGCCGGCGGGGCCTCCGCGTTCGCACGCGCTCCCGGAAGCCGCCTTCCGGAGTCCGGGCTCGCCCCGGCGGTTCCAGTCGCAGTGTTGGCGGGCGCCCGGGAGCCCGGGCTGAGGAAAGTGCGGGGCGGGGCAGGGCGCCTCAGGACGCAGCCCGGTGCCAGGTCCCGGCGGCGCCCCGCCCGTCAGTGCACGCAGAGCTGGGCCTGCTCCGGGAGTGGGTCGGTGAATGAAGACGGGGAGTCCGGGCGAGGGAAGGGAATACCCGAATCCTGGCTAAGAAAGGGGTGGTGGGAGACGAAATCCCATAGGGGTGAATATTAAGTTAACTCCCCGAACCTTCATTTGGGGATAATGCACTTTTTAAGCCCTTTGCTTGTATTGAACTCACCTGATATTCGTAATAATCCCCTAGGTGCCATTGTATCTCCATTTGCAGATGAGGAAACTGAGGCTCAGAGATGTTAAATCGCTCACATAAATCCACAGGCCTAGGAGCTGGCGGTGGCGCTGGTCTAGGAACTCCCGAGTTCCTGGAGGGTGGGAGAACTGGGGGCTGGGGCGTGTGAAAGGGACTGGAGAGTGGGGGAGAAGATTGGTACCTCGGTAGCTTGGAGGAGAGAGGGCAGTGGCAGTGGGCCGGGTCTTCTCCCTCCCATCCAGCAGAAAATGTGAGCCTGCCCTACGGCCCTTCTGCCCAGAGGAGCGGAAGTCCGAGTGCGGGGTCTCCCGCGGGTGTGGTTTCCCGGCCTGGGGTCTAGCTCGTCTTGCCTGCTTTCCGGACTGCTCTCACCGCTTCCCCCCGCTTCACGACCCCAGCCCGCCACCCTGCACTCCGGCTCTTTGCAGTCTGTGGCCAAGTTGCAGAGGTCCCTTATTTCTAAAACACTCTTGCATTCTTAGGCTACTTTCAGTTCAGCGTAAAAGGAATCCATTGCTTTGTAGCCTGGTCAGACGTTCTTCCAGGTCCTGGTGGTGCTTTTGCCCTCTCACCTGCTAACCGAGAGCTTCCCACGTGCATCCGCTTCTCTGCTCTTTACTCTCTCTCTCCCTCTCTTCCTTTTAATGTCAGTGAGCTTTTGGGACGACACTTAGCGATAGGAGGTCAGGACCAGGGTTCATGCCGGTGGGGAGTGTAACAGGGGAAATGCAGTGAAGACACCTCAGAACAAACAGCTAGCACTGAAAAACCTTTCTTTAGCCCATTCTGGCGATGTAGAGAGCCCTGTCGCTGGCTGGTGCAGGGGCCAGGTCTAAGGTGGGCAGCCCTGTCTACGCCTTCTATTTGTTTGGAAGTGCGTAAAACTATTGACACCCTCTCCTTGTCTGAGACCACTTTCTTCCTCCTACTTACCTAAGGTGTGAGAACTGGATATTGTTTTATTTCTTTTCTTTTCTTTTCTTTTTTTATTTTGAGACGAAGTTTCGCTCTTGTTGCCCAGGCTGGAGTGCAATGGCGCGATCTCGGCTCACCGCAACCTCTGCCTCCCAGGTTGAAGTGATTCTTCTGCTCAGCCTCCCCAGTAGCTGGGATTACAGGCATGCGCCACCACGCCTGGCTAATTTTGTATTTTTAGTAGAGACGGGGTTTCTCCATATTGGTCAGGCTGGTCTCGAACTCCCGATCTCGGTGATCCGCCTTTCTCGGCCTCCCAGAGTGTTGGGTTGAGCCACCGCGCCCGGCTGGATATTGCTTTTAACACACTGTTTGGTAGTTTGAGGATGGGTCAAGGTGGGGAAGGTTGGGGAGAGAGTTTTCATTAGGGCAAGTCCTGAGCAGCTAAGTGTCACCCTCCTTCCCTTTGAGAGTATGCGTGCCTTCGCTGGGGCTCTCTCTGCCCTGCCTGAGCTGTATCCCACTCCTGGGAGCTTTGACTCATTCCGGCCACTCACCATGTTCATGGAACATGACAGAGGTGGACACTTCTCTTTGCTGAGTATACACTCTCAAGGGTTTTTTGTTTGTTTTTGTTCGTTGTTGTTTTAATTTCCCAAGCCTGGGGAGAGGGATAAAAAATAAAAATAAGTTCCCAAGTCTGCTTTTCCATTCCTTTAGTAGTTTGTAATGCCTTCATAGTATCCCATCAAGACAATGGCACATCCTTTTCTTAATTATTCTTCTACTGTATAAGTAAGTGGTGTCAAACATTTCGTTGAAATTTTGTGTATATACTTTTTTTTTTTTTTTTGAGACAGGGTCTCACTCTGTCACCCAGGCTGGAGTGCAGTGGTGCCATCATGGCTCACTGCAGCCTCGACCTCCTGGGCTCAAGTGATCCTCCTACCTCACCCTCCCAGGTAGCTGGGACAGGCATGTGCCACCTATACCCAGCTAGTTCACCCACACCTGGCTAATATTTTTGTATTTTTTTGTAGAGAAGGAGTTTCACTATGTTGCCCAGGCTGGTCTCCCAACTCCTGGGCTCAAGTGATCTGTCCACCTTGGCCTCGAAAGTGCTGGGATTACAGGTGTGAGCCATTGCACCCTGACCCTTTCCATGTACTTTGGATTATTTCCTTAGGACACCCTCCCAGAGTTGGCCTGGTCACAGAGGTAAACACTGATTCTTGGCCACTTTTATAACTCTTGATGCAATTCTGTGCTAAGGAGCTTGGCTTGGCTGGTTAACAAGTAAGATGGAAACGTGGAAGAAGAGGACCAGTGGCTCTTAGATAACTTTAAAGCCCATGACTTGATCTTCTAATTTCATTTAAGGGTTTTGATGGCATCAAAGCTTTTGAGAATGGTGATAATGTTAAAAGTATTATTGACGACAACAATTTTGACTTGCGGTCAGATGCATAAAAGGGAGTAAAAGAAATTAGAAAACTAGTAAATCCATTAGGAGATGATTAGAATAACTCTGGGATGACATTATTGAAACTGTGAATGGGCATTTAAATCACTTGTAATGGGGATTCAGTGACTATTTAATAACTAAGATTTGCTGGCCACTGAATTCTTACCCAATTTAGGCTTAAGTGGTGCAGACTTGGCTCTGTCTAGCAAGATCAGTCCTTAGGAATAAGAATACAATTAATTACATGGGTTCACCACTCCAAGGAACCTTCTCGCTAACTTGGCACACAAGACTGGCATCATGCTCATATGCTGAGCCTTGTTTGCTGCTTGTGGGGTTATGTACTAATTGACTAGAAGGCCATGGCAGTTGTCTTGGTAGGCTTGTGTCACCCACGGCAAGCCTTCCTCCAATTTAAACAGAAAATTGGATCTGACTGAAAATTTGTGTCTTTTTCCAGATTCTAGTCCAATATCCAGCAAAAGCTTCAGCTATGTTTTACTAAACATATTTCTGTTTGGTTTCCCTCAGTGATCCTTTTTATGAGGTTTAGATCATGTGTCCCTCTGAATTTTGCAGTCCCTTCATTGAATCACTATTAATGAATTCTTGGAATTGCCTCAGCCTCTTCATTTTTCATTCAAAAGGTTTTGCTTGTTTTTAAGTTTTGAGAGTACATGAGGTCAGAGGGGCAATATGAATCTCAGATGTAGATTGTGAAAGAACTGCTCTCGGCTGGGACACCTTCACTTTCACCAAGGCATCTTATTACCTGTTCATCTTATTACCCTCTGTTTTGTACAGACCTAGTTCTGGTCAGATGTTTCTGGTTAACACAAAAGTGTATCGTTTTCATGATCAAACTTGTGATTCTTTATGAAGACATGCTCATGAGAGTATGTTACAAAAAAGAAAAAGAAAATTAGATATAGTAAAATCCCAATTTTGCACCAACCAAGAATTAAAACAAAACGTATATAATGCACTAAAAAAAAGAAGAATATCTATAAAATAGTAACATTAGTTATCCCTGGATAGTGGACTTAAAAATACTTTTTTATTTGCTTCTTTAAATTTTTTCTTCGCCCCCACCAATTTTCTAAAATAAAGATGCATTGCTTTTACAATGAGAAAAAAATAAGGATAATTAACATTTTTAAGCCACAAAGAAAACAGGTGTCTTGAAACTGCATTTCTTTGTTCTTGGTAGAACGGAGACACAGAATTAGAAGCAATGTAAAGCAGGCCCTTTTGTGCTTCTCCATCCCTTCTGCTTCCAGAGGTGGTCAATAAGCCTGTTTGTATCACTCCTGAGAGGCCAGGTGCAGCTGTGATGGGGATGTGCCTGGCACTGTCTAGCACGTGTGGCTTCCTTAGATAGTCAAACAGCAGTGACTAGTATTGGAGGTCCTATTGTTTGAAGAGGCTACTATTTTCTAGGAGGGGAATGAGTATCTGTGTCTTGGCAATATCCATCCTTTGAGTACCGATCATATAATTATTCTAGAATTTTGTTTCTGCATGCTGGTTAAAGTGCAATTCAGCCCACTCATTCTTTAAAACAGAAGCAACTGGTAAGTGTGGTAACTGACTTAGGGGTTTACCCAATTTAGAGTAACTTTCTCTAATTTCTTTCTTTTTTTTTTTTTTTTTTTTAGAGACACAGTCTCACTCTGTCACCCAGGCTGGAGTGCAATGGCACAATCTCGGCTCACTGCAACCTCCGCCTCCTAGGTTCAAGCGATTCTCCTGCCTCAGCCCCCGGAGTAGCTGGGATTACAGGTGTGCGGCACCAAGCCCAGCTAATTTTTGTATTTTTAGTAGAGACGGGGTTTCACCATGTTGGCCAGGCTGGTCTCGAACTCCTGACCTCAGGTGATCCACCCACCTCGGCCTCCCAAAGTGCTGGGATTACAGGCGTGAGCCACTGCACCCAGCCACTTTCTCAAATTTCTATGTAAAACTACATCATGAAGGACTAGAGTCATATTACTTACAGGAGTACTGGGGGGGATTCCTAGCCTTTCTTTTTTTTTGAGACCGAGTCTCACTCTGTCACCCAGGCTAGAGTACAGTGGCACAATCTCAGCTCACTGCCGCCTCTGCCTCCTGGGTTCAAGCGATTCTCCTGCCTCAGCTTCCCCAGTAGCTGGGATTACAGGCACACCAACAGGCTCGGCTAATTTTTGTATTTGTAATAGAGACAGGACTTCACCATGTTGGCTGGTCTTGAACTCCTAGCCTCAAGTGATCCACCCACTTTGGCCTCCCAAAGTGCTAGGATTACAGGCACGAGCCACCACGCCTGCCCAGAATCCTAGCCTTTTCTGACCTCTTCCTTCGGCATCCTGCTTCCCTCATAGTGTCTTCCTGGCTGCTGCAGGCGCAGGGTGTTCAGCTCCCATGGAGAAGCCCCACAGCTTTTCAGTATTAGGAGGATGTGTAAGACATCTCTTAGTTCCTGTTTTGGATGTGGGTGGTTTTATCTTGGCTTCCTTTACCCTCTGAGGCATGTAATACATTCATCATCTCTTCCTCTTCTGAGGAGTCTCACAGAACCAGTTTCCTGCCCCATTTGACCACAGTGGGACTTTGCTGGAATTCCCACAGCTCTCCTGGGATTTGCAGGCAAAACTGGAATAATGGTCTCTTGTCAGCATCCATAGCCACTGTGATCAGGACATCCAGCACAGGGCTCGTGGGGAGCCTGGGTTACCCCAACAAAACTGGGAAGGCAGAAAAGTGTGTCTCCTGCCCCTAGAATTTTACGCACTTTGCGCCTCTTTTGTAACCCCCTCTGGGAGGGGTCTCAAGAAACTTCTCACATCAAGGTATAAATGACAAAGGAAGCTTCAAATAATGATCTCTCTCAGAAGTATTTGCATATTGAAGGAAGCTAATGATGACATTTCAGGTGTCTGCTATCAGATAAAAGAGGTGTTAAGCAGGGTTGACTGTTGAAAATAATCCCATCTCAGCTCTGAAATCAATTCAGTCATTCATTATTTAACAAATATTTATTGAGTACCTACCATATCTGAGGCACTGTGTAAAATGAAGAATAATACAAACACATTGTAATCCCCTAGAGCTACAGGTTAGCTCTGGGCACAGTAATACATTATTACATAAAATAATGAGACTGATTTTCCTGGGTGGCTTATGAAACCTAATCCCATTTTATGTGAGCATTTGGATTTTGTTCAGTGCTCTTGACATCTTCATAAACCACCTGATCATGCATTATATAGATACATTCTGTTTATCCTTTTTTCACCTGGTCCATCGAGCAAAAACTTGACTAGAACTAGTTGGGGTCAAACAAAATTTAATTTTGAAGCAAACAATGGGATAGTAATTGGGTGTTTCAAGTTTTGCCCTGTGGGAAACAGCTGTTGTATTTTGCCTGCCAGCATAGCTTCTTTTGGTAACAGCACCCTGATTTCACTTTGGGGAATCTTCTTGCTCGCCTTTGCAGGCCTTGTAGAGACAGTGCAGGATTGACTCACCTAGCTCCTAGCTCCAGGAGAGGGCACACAGTCTCTGCATCTACTTGGTTGTAACAATTGATTCAGGTATAGACACATGAGTCACACAGGGCCTATGGAAAGCCTCTACAGGACTTTTTCCCCACAGTAATGAGGAAAGAGCAAGCCCTTTCACTGGGTTTGCAGGCTGGGAAGAACCTGCTTAAGAAAATGACCAGCTGGGCGTGGTGGCTCATGCCTGTAATCCCAATTTGGGAGGCCTGAGGCGGGTGGATCACTAGAGGCCAGGAGTTTGAGACCAGCCTGGCCAAGATAGTGAAACCTGGTCTCTACTAAAAAATACAAAAATTAGCTGGGCATGGTGGTGCATACTTGTAATCCGAGCTATTAGGTTGGTGCAAAAGTAATTGCAGTACTTGGGAGGCTGAGGCACGAGAATTGCTTGAATGCAGGAGGCAGAGGTTGCAGTGAGCTGTGATTGTGCCACTGCACTCCAGCCTGAGTCACAGCGCAAGACTCTGTCTCATTCAAAAAAAAGAAAAGAAAAGAAAAGAAAAGAAAAGAAAAAAGAGACAGCCTTGGCTGCAGCTATTAAGGAAAATTAATTAAATAATTTTTTAAAAAAGAAAAAAAAAGAATATGGCCAATACGAGGGAAAGCAGAGACCAATACCATGAGAGATTCCTGACATCACTTGGGTGACTATATTTAGGTTTGTTTTTTTCAGTTCTATGAAACTGAAAAAGGGGGAGAGATTCATTGATCCATATAGTTCTGTTTTTCATCAGCTAGTTTGAGTTGGGTTTCTGTCACCAGCAGCTGGGTGAACTTATTCATTCAGCTGTACTAAACACATCCCTAATCAAGAAAACCTAACCAGAAGATGATGAACTGGTTGCCTTTTCACCCATTTATTTCTTTGCCATATATTTATTGAACATGTAGTTAACTGATCATAGGACAAAACCTGCATGAAAAACTGGGCATTGTTCAGGGTGACCTCCATGAGGGGCATGGAGTTCTGAGGCCACTGAAGCTTACCTAGTTCCACATGCAGCTGAAACAGAATCCTAACCCCCTTTTAAATAGTGGCAGATCCCTTCAAAGCATCCAAGTTTTTTTTCTTGCTCCCTGTCTGGAGTAAGGAAGGACACAGTTTGAAATTCAAGCTAGACTACAAAGATCGTGGAAGAATGACTATGACTATTTCTTTAACTCTGTTGCTGTAGAAGAATCCGCGTTTTCTTTCAAACCCATTAAGGAAGCCTGAAAGAAACAAGGTCTTCCTGGCCTGTTAATAACTTTGTGCTACCTAAGACACAGATGAATTTCTTTAATCCCAAATTTAGAAGTTCCAGTATCAACCATGCAAATAAAACACCTGATCATGGTTGCTTCGAGAAAGGAGAGTTTTAAGCAGTGGGGCTGCAGCACCAACAAAAATCAGTCCCTGTACTTCATGAGTTCCCTGCCAAGAGCCCCCTTTATTAATGAACAAGCCCTGGGAATGGGGCCTCTATTTTTTTTCACAAAATACACCAAATAATGTGACTAACAGGAGACTTGGGGGACAGAAAGGTATTTTGATGCCCACAAGCATGGTCCCGCAATGTCACATTCTTGTCATTTTTACTGCCCCTTTCTTGTCTGCTACTATGTTTAGACCCTCCAGAAGAAAAATGCAGTTTCATTTTTCATATCTAAATCCCATGCTTTCTGTTCCATGCCTTCCTCAAGTAAAGAAAAGTGGCCCTTTTCATCACACACTCACAATCATGCACATATTCACAAAGTACTTGCCCAGATAGTGCATGTGTATAAACAACCCAAAGACATATATAAATAAAACCAAGTATTGTTTAGGGGTAGACTTCTCGGTCAATAAATGGATGGTAGCTAGATTGATAGCAAGCTAGCCAGCTAGATAGATGGACAGACAAGTTTATAGATCTCAAAATAATTGACACACACATCTCCCAAATTCTGCTAATATCCAAAGTTTATCATAGCTATGACAATATCAGTCCCAACCAGGCTACAAGTTTGTTACAAATTACAAACTACTTAAAAACAGTTTTGAAAAAAAATATATCCCAAATATTAACACTAAACACTACCCTGGAGTTAGAAAAACTGTAAATGGGATGAGGAAACTGAGGTACCAGTGGTGACATAAGGCCTTTTTGTCTGAGAGACTGTTTTCTGAAGTCAGTGTAGGATGTAGTCTAACAGACCTCCAGAAGAATAATTCTTCCAACTACCAAATCAGCACATTGAGACATTAAAATACTCAAATCAGAATAAGCACCGACCCTAAGTTTTAAATGTGTATTTGGATTAACATTTTTCAGCAGGAGTGCATGAAGAGGGGAGAGGATATAAGTCAAAGACTGGGTAGACAGGCCCCCTGTCCCTTGCAGAACCCCCTACACTCACCAAACAGAATATTAAAGCAAGAGCTACCCAATAAGAAGAGACTAAAGACCCAAGCTCACTCCTCCTGTGTTGGGCAGAAGAACTTGGGCTGTGAGTCAAGAAAAGCTTCCCAGGGAAACTAAGAAAAATGTTTTAATTATGTAGCTTGCACATGATAGCACTCAAGTCACCTGCCAGGAAACATCTAATCCATGCTCAAGGATTCTGGAAATGCGAATTCATCCTCACAGGATCAATCACAGAGCCGACATTATTCAGGTATCACTGCTTTTCTTTCAGGAGGAGACGCAACGCGGGACATGAAACCTCCTGCCATTCTGCCTCTCCATGGGAGTTCTCCACATTCTCAAGGGTGGGAGAAGGGAGTGAGCTGAGCCAGCGACCTCCCATGGTGGTCACCAACTGGAAAACCACAGGGCAGGAAAAGCTTCTGCAAATGGAGCACTTTTTTTTTTTTTAATGTTTCAATCATTATCTCTTCTAGTCCAATGTTTTTTTTTTTTGTTTTTTTTTTTTTTTTGAGACGGAGTCTTGCTCTGTCGCCCAGGCTGGAGTGCAGTGGCGCAATCTCGGCTCACTGCAAGCTCCGCCTCCCGGGTTCACGCCATTCTCCTGCCTCAGCCTCTCCGAGTAGCTGGGACTACAGGCGCCCACCACCACACCCGGCTAATTTTTTGTATTTTTAGTAGAGACGGGGTTTCACCGTGGTCTCGATCTCCTGACCTCGTGATCCGCCCGCCTCGGCCTCCCAAAGTGCTGGGATTACAAGCGTGAGCCACCGCGCCCGGCTAGTCCAATGTTTTAAAGACTGGTTGGCCAGTTCAAATTTGGATCAAGTTGAAAAGTTGTCTCTAGGGTTTTGATACAATTTAGGGTCTTCTGTAACTTACAGGATTTCTATTTTATGTTTATGGCCACCTAAAATTAGTTTTTAACCGATATTTGAGAACCGTAAACACTTTAGAACAATAAAAAGGAACTTTACCCAAGCAAAATCTGATCAGCTAAATTAGAGCTCAGTTCAGAGGTCGGCTGCAGGGATAGGTGGGTGTGGATAGCATCCAGGGCTCCACAGGCTGACCAGTGCCCCTGGGGACTCATCGCCACAGTACATTGTTTTAAGTAAGTTATTATTGTTTAACCAAGTCCATCAAATGACATAAACTCAAGCTGATAAAAGTCTGCTGCCCTCAGATCCAGTCTCCATCTGCAAGGGAACATTTGGTGTGGAGTCCAGGAAATAATCCACCTTGTGTCTTCAGGCTGACTCCAGACACTCAGCATATTCTGCCTCTGCAATGGCTTCGTCTGCTGCTGCTACAACTGTTGCTGCTACTTGCAAAGAGATGTGTCCAGCAACTTCATCACTGGGGCACAATGAGCTGTTCTTCACATTTTAGTGACCTGGACAGGAGTGTCATCCTGTGAACAGGGGAGGAAAGAATTAATTAGGAAAATGGTGAGGAAATCCTGACACTCAGCATCCCTCCTTGGGGATGCTGGATCAGGCAATAACAGTAACAGTAGGAGTAATAGTAAGAATGATAGTCGTAAGAATGCTATGCGCCCGACTTAGTTTTTTTTTTTTATGCATTGACTTATTTAATCCTCACGAAAGCAATATGAGGTAGGTACTTTTATTAGCCCTGTCATATGTGAGGCAATGAAGGCACAGAGAGGTTATTTCCCCTAGGTCACACAGCTAGTAAGTGGTGAAGTCAGGATTTTAACCCAGGGATCAGAGCTTGAGTTGTCAAGTACTAAGTGACCCTGCCCACCCCTTGATGCCTGAGTTCCCTCTATCTTGGCCTCTTACCTATTCACTCATTCCCATTCAATGTGCTCTCCTGAAAGACTGCTCAAGATTCTTAGGCAGCATATAAATGGAAAAAGGACAGAAAGAGTTGAAAATAAAAGACTAATACTTGAGTAAAAGGACAGTAAAGTAGCTATTTATTCAACAGTCATTCCGAAGGTATTACTTTGAGATCCTTCTGTGCTAGGAGCTGTACCAGGACTTCAGCCTCGTCCCCATCAATTCTTTAGCTGAGAAATGGAAACATTTGGGAATGTAACCACAGTACAAGGTGGAGTGTGATGTGGACCATCCTAATGGATTATACTGAGCAGGGGAACATTTGTCCTCAGAGCAATCAGAAAAGGCCTGTGGAGGGGAAGATAGAGGTGTAGTGAGAGGACTTCCAGGTACCAGTGAGGGCTGGGTTAAAGTGGGCTGCAGGCAATTTCAGGTGGCAGTGCAGGCATTTGGGCAAAGAGGCTGTGAGAGTGGGTGAGGAGATGCCTTGCCTAATGCAGAATGGTGGAGGGTGCAGGCTGGCTGGAGCCCAGGCCCCACTCTTGGGGAGCATGGAGACAGTGAAGGTTAGGCATGTGGCAAAGCCCAGCCCGTGGAGGAGCATGAACTCCATTTTCCAGTGGGCAGTATCAAAGGGTTTGTGATAGGAGAGCAGACAACCTATGGTATTTATAGGAAGAGGAATTTGGCAATGATGTGTAGGGTGAGTCTGGAGACCAGGAATTCTGTTAGGAATGAGTTGTGATTGTAGAGATAGAAAAGAAAGGCTAGCACTGGTATCCTCATAGAGATGGGGTTGTGCCATGTTGCCCAGGCTGGTCTCCAGCTCCTGGGCTCCAGCGATCCTCATGCCTTGGCCTCCTAAAATACTGGGATCACGGGTGTGAGGCACTGTGCCTGGCCACAATTCCGTTATTGATTGAGCTCCCACAAAGCGCTGGTCATGCTCGGGGCTGAAGAGGGTCAAGGAGGAGTGGGGGGTGGGAAAGGGGAGAAGGAGGAGAGACAGAGGGATCTCTGGCAAGGACAGTTGATGTGTCTGAGGGATGATTGAGGTGGGAATGCAGGGAGTGTGTCCCCAAAAGAACTGAGAAGAAATAAGGGCCAAGAACTGAGGCTGTTGACCTGCCAGTTAACCAGGAGGGAGAAGAAAGAAAGAACAATGTTAACACTACAAAGTTATAAAGGAGGGGATTCTCAAGAGAAGGATGTATTTCATCAGCTCAGGGAGAAAAGAATTTCAAATCGAATGTTGAGAAACCAAGGGGAATGACTTGGAAAGCAATTGAATCAGGCAATTAGGAAATCAGCACTTATTGTTAATACAGCAAAGTCTCAGATTTGATGTCCAAACATTTCAAATGTCTTTGTTTGGGTAAGTTAGTCTCTGGCATAGCTGAGTGCCCTACACAATACTGGATACATAATGAGTGTTTGAGAAACACTTGATAAATTTTTATTTATTTATTTATTTTATTTATTTTCAGACGGAGTCTCTGTCACCCAGGCTGGAGTGAAGTGGCTCAGTCTCAGCTCACTGCAACCTCCACCTCCTGCGTTCAAGTGATTCTCCTGCCTCAGCCTCCTGAGTAGCTGGGATTACAGGCACGCACCACCACCCCCGGCTAATTTTTGTATTTTTAGTAGAGACAGGGTTTCACCATGTTGGCCAGGCTGATCTTGAACTCCTGACCTCAAGTGATCTGCCCACCTCAGCCTCCCAAAGTGCTGTGATTACAGGCATGAGCCACCTCGCCCGGATAACACTTGCTAAATTTATTTGAGATATTAGAGTTGTATCTCATTCTGTGCCCTCTTTCCAGGGCGACTTTTCCTTATAAACAGAATCCTAAGTGCAGTGACTTGATACGTCCAGCTTGCCTATGATTGAAATCCCCAGGATGGCTCCTTCTTTCAGTATGATATGTTAAAACACTTGTGAGGGGCAACCTAACAGTAAGGTGACCCTTTATAGTGCTTTCACACATATGATGCCTTTGGCGTACTTATGGAACTTTCCCCTGTTTTCTCTCGAAGAACAAATTGCTCCAGCCTTTGTGCTTCACATAGCACCCTTCTAGGGCAGAATCCCATTTATTCTACTGCCTTGTCATTATTTGTTTATGCCTCTGTCTTTTTCACTTTTGACTCCCAGTATCTCACATAGTGGTAGGGATAACGGGTGCTTGTTAAATGCTGATTGCATGAATGCAACTGTAATTAGTTTGTCTGATCAATCTATTTCTACCAACAGAGGAACAAGATGGGAATTAGGTTAGGGAGTTAGAAAACTGCTTAGAGGTGTGTGCTGCCTCTGGGGGATCCAGGAAAGACCTGGGACAGACATGGGTGCCTGAGGAAGCCCATAACTCAAGGGGTCAACCTTGTAATTGTTCTTACTGATGATTCCTTTTGCACTAGTGACTCAGGCATTTTAATTCTGACCTTGACCTGGTTTAAGAGGAACAAGGAGGACTGGAGACAGCGCCCTTTTCCAGATTAAACAAATTATGCACACGTGCACAGGTACTTTGTAAGCAGTTTATTCTGATGATTGGGCAGGTGTCTAATATATCAACATTGACTGAGCTCTGTGACCATGGACAACTCCTGTCCTCTCTTGGAGCCTTGGTTTCCTTTTTTTTTTTTTTGAGACAGAGTCTTGCTCTGTCACCCAGGCTGGAGTGCAGTGGCGCAATCTCGGCTCACTGCAAGCTCCGCCTCCCGGGTTCACGCCATTCTCCTGCCTCAGCCTCTCCGAGTAGCTGGGACTACAGGCGCCCGCCACCGCGCCCGGCTAATTTTTTGTATTTTTAGTAGAGACGGGGTTTCACCATGGTCTCGATCTCCTGACCTCGTGATCCGCCCGCCTCGGCCTCCCAAAGTGCTGGGATTACAAGCGTGAGCCACCGCGCCCGGCCGAGCCTTGGTTTCTTTCTCTCTCTAAACTAGGCTGGGCATGGTGGCTCCCTCCTGTAATCCCAGCACTTTGGGAGGCTGAGGTGGGCAGATCACTTGAGGTCAGGAGTTTAAGACCAGCCTGGCCAATATGGTGAAATACTAAAAATACAAAAAATAGCCTGGCATGGTGGTGTGGGTTTGTAATCCCAGCTACTTGGGAGGCTGAGGCAGGAGAATCACTTGAACCTGGGAGGCAGAGTTTGCAGTGAGCTGAGATTGTGCCACTGCACTCCAGCCCGGGTGACAGAGCAAGACTCCATCTCAAAAAAAAAAAAAAAAAAAAAAAAAAAAAAAAAA